>NC_092806.1:86112830-86280330 GCF_040954645.1 Diabrotica undecimpunctata | reverse complement strand
GAATTTAAATAATATATTTCGAATTAAATAAAGTAATTTTATTATTTATGTATTTTTTATATTTTAAACAAATTTAATAAATTAATGTTTGCTCCTATCGCCACCTGTTAACGTATTAACAAAGCATACGTTGTTTTTACTTATAACAAACCTGTCAAATTCAGGTCAAATATTAATAATAAAATAGAAATAAATATGATTTAATAGTAAATGTAATTATAATATTAACTAAATAATACATCTGTTTAAACATAATTCTATTTATATGAACTTATTTTTAACGAGAATTATTATAAAAATTTAAATAGATGATTCAAGGTTGTTAAATATAGGTATGTCAACATAATAAATATTTGTAAACATATAATACCGACCTACACTAACTCTTGTGATAATTCTTCTAATTCCGTTCTCTCTCTCTCTCTCTACATATATATCATATATACAGTGTGACCCATTTAGATTGGAAACACCTCTATAAAATTTGAAGTTGTTAACCGATTTTAACCAAATTTATTTTTTAATGTCATGTAATGAAAGGTCTATTGCGGGACAAAATATGAAATATTTAGTTAAATTTTCAGGGCATTCTACGATACTTTTTCTTCGTCGAAAATGGAGAATTTGTATTAGCGATTTTTTTACTAAAAAAATTTCTACGCCACTGGATTTAGAGTGGCTTCAAAAGCTATGACAAAAATGTCATTAAGATATATTTATCAATAACAAACTTATGACAACTTAAAATTTTTAAAACTCACTAAGAAAAAAACACTCTGTATTAACGTTAAAAAAAATAAAAAAAAAAACACTCTGTATTAACAGAAACATGGAAACATAATTTTAGTTTAAATCCTATTTGCCGCTACCAATCCACCATCTAATTGGATACATTTGTCGTAGCGTTTATGAATATTTCTAATTACATTTCTTAGTTGTTGGGGAGTAATTTCTGCACATGCCTGTCGAATTCTTGCACGAAGTTCATTTACGTCTCTTGCACGGGTTTGGTAAACTTTTTGTTTGATAACTCCCCAGAAAAAGAAGTCTAAAATTGTGAGATCTGGAGATCTGGGTGGCCAATCTATCAACGGACTACCCCGGCCTATCCAAGGGTTCGGAAAATTTTCATTTAGCCATTGCTTCACGGTTCTGGCGTAATGAACAGACCCATCTAAGTGGATATACAAATTTAATCGTTCATTAATTGGGAGCTCATGAATAGCATCCCACAAGTCGGTGTTTAAAAATTCTAAAAAGTTCTGTGAGTTCAAGTTTTCTTCAAAAAAGAAAGGACCAATAACTCGCTCGTTCAGTGTACCACACCAGACATTGATTTTTGGAGAATACTGGTTTTACAATTTATTACCCAATGGGGATTATCTGCTGTCCAATAGCGACAATTCTGTGATGATACTACTCCATTTGTAGTGAAAGTGGCTTCGTCGATAAACAACACATTTTTTAGAAAATTTATATTGTTTAAATATTCCCCTTGAGCCCATAAACAATATTCTTAACGTTTTGCTTCGTCGCCTTCTTGTAATGTGTGTGAGAATTTTGGTTTGAAAGGTTTAATATTATTTACCTTAAGACATCGCCGAATACTCTCTCGAGGTACATTCAAATATAAACTGGCATTCCTTAAACTGGCATTAGGGTTATTTCTGAAATGGTCTAAAATGATTTGATCATTTCCTCTTCTTCTTTGTAACGGGTTATTTTTCAAAATAAGTTTTGATACTGCACCATATTCATTAAATATTTTATTTATTTTGTTTACCGTACCGCAGCTAATATTAGGACGATCCACATGTCTGTCATTAAATATTGTACAAACTTCCCTGGCACTTCTATCGTTATCTCCCAAAAGACGTATAATTTCAATTTTTTCTCTCAAACTTAATCTTGCAGCTATGACACAAAATATTATTAAAAGAATTTGAAGTAAATATTGTTGCAGATATTATGCATAAATTTATTCTAGCACTGAAATTTGTATGACACAAATAATGTCAAACAATAATATCGTTGTCAGGGTAACTGAGATTTAAGTTGTAGCATATAAAGTTAATAATAATGTAAGTGCGTTACTTGCATTAAATTTTTATGCTATTTTAAACATTTTTTTGTTTAGTAGTGGTTAATTATTAAAATTACTTGAAAAATAATTAGTTTTATGGTTATCTGTTGATACAGGGTGTTCTTTTTTGACTCGTAGCTTAGTGAGTATTAAAATTTTAAGTTGTTATAACTTCGTTATTAATAAATATATTTTAATGAAATTTTTGTCATAGCTATTTGAAGCCACTTTAAATCCAGTGACGTAGAAATTTTTTTAATAAAAAAATCGCTAATACAAATTTTTCATTTTCGACTAAGAAAAAGTATCGTAGACTGCCCCGAAAATTTAACTAAATATTTCATATTTTGTCCCACAATAGACGTTTTATTACATGACATTAAAAAAAAATTTGGTTAAAATCGGTTAACAACTTCAAATTTTATAGAGGTGTTTCCAATCTAAATGGGTCACACTGTATATATATATATATATATATATATATATATATATATATATATATATATATATATATATCTACGGCATAAAGTGAACTCCGCCCATGTTAAAATTCAGGTTCAAAAGAGCTCCGTGGTCAAGTGGACACCGATATACGGAGCTCGGTTGACTATTCCATAATATTGACTCTGTCGATTCGTTAACATGTATAGTTTCATAATTTTTCATGAATGTATATCGCATAGTTCACGTGTATATATTATAGGGGTCGTTCAGATCTTTTTCACTGTATATTGGAACCATAAGTATATCGGTCTAAGTAAGCTCCGATAGTTTGGCAACTAGGCGATTAAGCCGTATAGTTCCAGCGTATGTTCTAAACGGTTCATACGGACTCCTTATTTTTGTTATCATTCATATGCATTACAGTATGTAATAGATATGTATACTATCAAATACCTGTTTTTGGTAGGTACGTGCTTATCTAAAAATAGCTTTATGGATACAAAAGGATTTCATTACCAAATTGGATGTATTTTTTCATATGCGGAAATTTCCTAATGTATTTTGTTAACGTCAGTATGTCTTTATACGTTTCGTTTAAGAATCCGATTAATAAGAACTTCTTTTATTTCATCCATTGTTTTACGATATCTTGTATACAGCTTCTTTATTATTTTATTTCTGGTTTTGTCTGTGTACTATATATAATTCTAGATAGTTTATCTTAGAATAAATATTTAAGTGCTAAGATAGATATTTTTGTGTAAAAATTGGTAGTAATGCGCAAAAAAGGGAAGAATGCTTAATTTATCTAACAAGAATATACCACTTCACCAATATTACATACTTCTGAATGTTTTATCTTCTATTTAGGGGTAATATGTAATCAATATAAGTGGAGTTAGTGTCAAATTTGCAATGATTTTTAAAAGCAATAGCTTACTGACTACTTTATATGTTCAGTTCAAATAATTAAACCTTATTACTTCACAAAGAGCAATTTGAAGGACAAAGTCATCTAAGAAGGTGGGATGATGTACCACCGCACATTTACACAGGTTAACCGGTGTTTGCAGGCAAGAGCCGCCCTGGAAGATTTTAGGAAGATAGCTACCATAAGGAAATTCCTCCCGAGGGTTCAGATGGCGAGGAGCAGCTTATTCTTTTGCGTATGGTGCGAATCTAGACTTGGTTTCTTTCGTTCTCTAGCTACTTATCTTTGGATATTAGGTGGATTGATAGCTACGATATTCTAGAGCTTATGTATGAATGTGAGTCTTAATATCCGATGAATTTGGCTGACTAATTTATAGCAAAATCTACGTATTAAGTATGTGTTGGTGTCATCCATACTGGCAAGGTATATTCGGCAGCAAAAGCGCAGAGTGCAAGCGTCTACGTCTACGTTTTAAGGGTTGAAGGATGTGCTTCCCATTTTTAGCTGAAAAGTTTGCGAAGAATATTATTTTTCTGGTTGTAGTTTGCCATTTAGTTTTAAACAAAGTTCTGTGAATGACAAGGTGTGATACAAATTATCTTCAAGGTATTTATAGCAAGTCCAGAGTTTAAGAATTTCATGACACTATTGGATGTTCAGATTTGTGAAAGCGTCTCTGTTAGGGAAATTGAAGGAGCACACCTGACTCTTTCCGTGGTTTGGCTTAAAATTGATTCATAGTCTATTTTTATTGTACTTTGATAAAATAAAGGCAGATATCGAGCACAGTTTTATTAATTAAATCTTACCCAAGTACTTTAGCTCCCTAGAGCATCTTCAGGGGCATCTAAAATTAGCCAAGAAACGTTTTTTTAAATGAAGAAATTGATTAACCTTGATAAAAACTCGAAGTTAATGGATGATAAAAGTTTTTTGTGATTAACGTTTTAGACTTACTTCGTCAATTTTGGGCTATCCAAGAATGTCATAAACACAAAATTAAACATAAAGTTGAACATAACACTACACTAGACAAGGACAAACAGTTTAAAATTATTTTAAATAAATGTGATCTGCACATTTTAAAATTCTATGTAACTAAGCATTGACCAAAGGTCCAACTGACACTACTATAGGAAATTAACTAGATTAATCTAGTTAAAATATTCTATATGTCATATTTCATCAGTTAGTTTTCTGTAGTAGTGTCAGTTGGACCTTTGGTCAATGCGTAGTTACATAGAATTTTGAAATGCCTGGATCAGATCTACATGATTGTGACTGCCCATCCAAGCTGTCATATGTCACATGTCACCTTAACATTTCCGTTAATACCGGGAGCCATTCTCTCTTCTGTTGCCGACCAGAATAGCTCCGACTTTTTTAAATAATTTTAAACTGTTTGTCCTTGTCTAGTGTAGTGTTATGTTCAACTTTATGTTTAGTTTTGTGTTTATGACATTCTGCAATTATTGTTGGATAGCCCAAAATTGACGAAGTAAGTCTAAAACGTTAATCACAAGAAACTTTTATTATCCAATAACTTCGAGTCTTTATCGAGGTTAATCAATTTCTTCCTTAAAAAAAACGTTTCTTGGCTTATTTCAGATACCCCTGAAGATGTTCTAGGGAGCGAAAGTACGTGGGCAAGATTTAATTAATAAAACTGTGCTCGATATCTGCCTTTATTTTATCAAAGTTCATTTATTCGAGCATTCAACCTTGTATCTATTTTTTTATTGTGTTTAAGATATGATTTAGATTTTTTTCCACTTTAGCAACAAAAATTTTTGGTTGTGCAACAGGAGATGTATCGTCTACGTAATAAAAGTCCTAGTATTTACTGGTATGGGTTGTGTAAATGTTCTATTATCGGTAAAATTATATTAAGGATTATGTGCAGAAGTATTTTATATAGCTGACAAAATAAATATATTGACCGATAGCTTTTGTGGTCGTTGGAGTTTTTGCCAGGTTTAAGCAAGGTAACAACTTTGTCTTTGCTTTGCTTGTCTGCAGACTTTGGATATCAGTAATTGTTGTGTTCTTGGTACAAATTTTATAACAAGCTTTGTGCTCATATCCTCAGTCAGGAACCGTAATATTGTTCATTATATACGTAGATAGTGGATCCAAGCTCAACATAGTTGAAAGGTTCCCTCAGCTGACTGGTTTTGTCCTCTCTCATTTAAGTTTTTCTTTACTTCTTTGCCGGCAGAGATAGCACTTTTACATTTATTATGTGATTTTCAGGGATCAGCTTAATACCAAATACCCTAGGTTTGACCCTCTATATGTTTCCTGCACTAGAAATAGGTCATATTTGTGCTAAGCGCACATGTCTGATAAAGTTAAGTAAAGTAAAGTGTCTTTATCTCTAGATATGCCCTTAATATTTATAGACATAATTAGAATAGTTGGTCCTAAAAAGGACCGATTTGACAAAAATTATATTGAACGGGTGATTAGCCGATTAATTAATTATTCATTACCCAGGGTACGTTCGATTGCGGTGGTCTTATTAGTACTTAAATTATCGTAAAGGCTTCTCTTTTGAACCCCATAAGAAATGGCTAATCTTTAACTTTTCATTAAAAATTTAAATTTTACATACTGTTACTTTTCGACGATATTTCGAATTAGATATGTATAGTAATCACCGTACTTAATATAGAGTCTCTTTGTGAAAAGTAAGTGAGTTTATCATATCGGTGACAACTCATATATGGATAATAAGGACATAAACGGGTAAAATAAGTGTACAAAATTTCAAATGAATATATCGGCGCTACTGTTCAGGAGATGGGTTTATCCCAGAGATCAAAGGTTACATGTATAATAAAGGTTCTGTTTACGTATTTTCATTACTAAAAAAATATATTTAAAATAAAAGCCTTAAGGTATTTTTAGATTCTATGGAAATTAGAATTTAGGGAAATCAGCAAATTAAAAATACAGCCATAATTCTGAATGACCAACTTGAGACAAACAGTTGTCCCCTCTTCAACTTATTCAGTTACAGGCTATAACATGTAAACGCATACCTGTTTTATTGTCAGATAAAATAAATTTCCATCAAGTAACGGTCGAATCCATCACTTACTTAAAGAGTAGGAAAAGACATGCTTATGCTTTAGAGTACGGGTACTTTATTACAAAGTACCCTTTGCTTTTGGCAATTAGTTTCTCACTTTCTCAGCGATGGATCTCCCTTTCCTCATCAATAATGTTCTCGCTCGATACTGTCTGAATATCTTATTCTACGATATTTAGGTTTCACTATATGCTCTACATTTCTTGGCAATACTTCTGATGGCTTTTCTAGTAATACTGATCTAATTAATACCTGAGTTTTACTTAAATTGTTTTGTCAGCGTTCTCGTCATGTATCCAGTCAATAGCATTGGTTTAATCACTATTTTATATATCCTGACTTCAGGGATTCGTATTAGACTTCTGGATTTAAAAGTGTTATGAGGGTTATATATACATCAGTTAGTTACCTGAATATTCATTATTATATTATTATATTCATTATATTTTATTTCTTATGTGACAACGTTATCTACGATACCCAAAAGGCTGCAATCTTTCAAAATTATATGGGTTTATTGTTACGTTATGCCCTACTCTACATCCTTTCTTTTGTATGTTAATGAACATTTATTTGGTTTTCTGATTACTGACCATTAGACCGTTTTTTTTGCTGCTTGTAGCATTATTCTATAGCATTCTAATATTTAATCTATGGATTAAACCGGATAGCAAATAGATATTCTTCACTTTCTCAGAGAAATAATATTCTAACATACAAAATCCTATTAAATTTCCAAAACCTTCCTTAAATATTATATTCACTTATGAGGGGCAGAAGCAATATCAGTACTATAATAAGGCGTATAGTCCTGGACTGGCTAATCGTTGGATAATAGGAAGCATGAGTGTAGCAGTTTTAATGTTTTCCTGATTGCTACCTGGGATCGGGGAGCAGAGATATCAGTACCAAGTTAATGCATATAGGAATTGTTGCTTGAACTATATTATTATTAAATAGCACTATATTTCCTAGTAAAATCGTCATGACTTTACAGTAAGACAAATTTTCGAACGTTGGTTATGGAAACGTTAAGGACATACCACCGAGTTCCCTATGTCGATATCCCGCAAAATCTTTGTAATAATGATAACCGAACCAAAAAAACAGAGATTAAAATAGGCGCCAAGAAACTGTGTTATAAAGCAGTCGAATAAATACAGATTCTCGATTTAAATATTCAAAAAATTAATGAACAGCTTACTAAAATATAAATAACGCATATTTAAGATGCAATCCATTAATGGACCAAGGCACAAAGCACTCCTAGCATATGCTAATGATATTGATCTCATAAGAAACTCTCTCCCGTCCGCAAACGACATCTTTAACAAAGTGAAGAGAGTACGAAAAATGTTTCACTTAAAATCAACAAAATGAAAACCAAATACAAGCGAATCAAGAGAAGAGAGCAATTCAATACATCTAGATAAAATAATAAAGTCAACAACTACAATTTCGAAAGTATGGAATACTTTAAATATCTTAGATCAATAATCACGGTTAAAAATAATGTCACTAAAGAAATACAGAGCATAATTCTTCTAAAAAATTTTAACCTCATTATTATATCACTACAAATCCGTATAGAATAAGAACATATACTGAATAAAGAAAGCTCTTATAACGATATTGTTCAGGAAAATAAATCGCTTAAGGTAGATCAGACACATGCATAGACGCCAAGATGTCAAACTTGTAAATCTGGTATGGAAGAAACTTAGCACAGAAGAATGCCACTTGGGTATCTCAGTATACAATGGAGAGAAAACATCCAATCATATCTTAGAAAATTAACATTTCATTGAAGATTCGTGGAAAATCGATTAACTTGGAAAAAAGTTGTAGTTAGCGAAGACCCACCCAGAGTTGTAGCGCTGCGTAATGATGACAATAAAGAAAAAAGAGAAACAGTGACAAAAAGCAACAAAAATGGACTAATGGAGCACAGCTGCTTCAAAATCTTGATAAGAAATACAATAGATGATTGATGGATTTGAGAAACTTGAGACTTGAGAAAGGCACTCTGCCGAAACAGCTGTAGTGATAAGATACAATTAATTTGGTGTAAGTTTTGAAAACAAAGTTTTTAGTATTTTGTTGTTAAATAAAATGGAATTAACATACGACATTATATACGCTATAATAACTAGACAACTTGTATGATACGGACATATAAGAAGAAAGTTTCATGAAACAATAAACTACCCAATATTCGTTATGAGTGAAATCGATATGAATAAAGAAAATGGGTAAAACTATGGCAAAAGGTAAAAAAAAAGTAGTGATTAAAAAATGAGAGAGGTACCTTGTGGACAACATGTGCTTAATTAGGAACGAATTGAGATAAATAATCAGAAGACGACGAAGAACATTTTAAATTGATAAATCTATACAATTTTTAACAATGCATATTTATAGGTCATTTTCAGAGCCAACGTGCTAATTGTATGTAAAATGAAACTTTTTGGGGTTTTTAATGTTTATATGAAAGATGAAACCGTATGACACATAACCGTGAAATTTATATACCAACCTATAAATCTCTTTTAAAAGAATACTGACACCTACACATTATCACAATACTACATATCATAATACTAAGAAGTTTGTTATTTTAATCTAAGAATAGGCTTTATAATTTACGAGAGATTTAATTTAATGTATTTAAAATTTTACAGGATCCGGTATCGTAATAAGAAACAAAATTTCACTACAAGGCGTGGAAGTGTGTTAAATTTGACTTTAGATATTCTTAGAGATTTTTTAGATATAATATTTCTTCAACACTGAAGTTAGTCCAATCTCTGATATTTCTCTGCCAGATTTTGTCTTTCTTCCCAAGACTTTTCTTCCCTCTACTCTTCCTTGCATGATGACGCGTAGAAGAGAGTATTTATCGTTTCGAACTATGTGGCCCAGATACGATGTCCAGATAGACAATTCGTGTTAACGCTTCTTCGTTTGAGACTTTTACAGTCCAAGGAATTTTAAGAATACGCCTATATAGCCAAATTTCGAATGCCTTTAATTTTTTTACAGATTAGGCTTTCAGGGTCCAAGCTTCTACCCCATATAGCAGTTGCGACCATACATAACATTCGACGATCTCAATCTAATAACCATACTCAATTTCTTATTTGTGAACATTGACTTTTATCTGTTTAGTTTAGTCCTATCTTTTTGCTTTATCTGTTCATGATTTCTATAAGAATTTGTAAATCGTCTATATTTTCTGTCATAATTGGGGTTTAGTCTGCAAATTTTATGTTATTAATGATGCTCACTCCATTCCTTACTTCTTTCCCATAGTGTCTCCTAAAATATTAGTTGGGAGTACACATTAAATAATTGTGGTGACAACACACATCTCTGGCTGACTCCTTTTTGAATTTCTGCTTGATTTGTCTCACTATCTTTCACCCGCATGACCGCTGTTTGATTTTAGTAGATTTTTTATTAAATTAATATCTTGGTATCTAGGTGTATGTGTTTTATACTCAACTTGGTAAGCCCATGTATGGGCTTACCAAGTTGAACTATATCAAATACTTTTGAAAATCTATATTAGATATGAATACGTTTTCATTATAATCTCTGCATTTTTGTAATAGTACCACCATTGCGCACAATTCCTCTTTTGTTCCCAATCCACCTCTAAATCCAAACTACGTGTTGTCCAATTGTTCTTCACATTTTTTATTGACAGACGATTTAATGTTGTTATTAATCGGATGACATTTATGACTTTTATTAAATTTTGATAATCGTTACAAATCAAGTCTTTTAGTGACATATTATTCTTTTAATTTTTACTTCTCATTGAATGTCTATATTTTGTTAGTTATTTTTAGAGTAAATATATGATGACTAAAAACGAATTGATCAAGAGTAGTGAATCGATGCCAAGAGCCGCTATTCTATGAAGCTACCCTTCACGACGCCATCTTGTGGCGCTAGTTTCGTGACGCTTACCTCAGCATTTTACTGTAGAGAGAAAAAAGTAATACAATGCTAGTATAGAAGCTTCGCTTCAAAAATATGCCATAAGCAAAGATATAAAAGTATTCTTGTCATTATATTATATTGCATACTGTATTATTAACAAAATTTTTCATAATACATTCTGATATACGCTTTCTCTTGCCGCTAACGAACAGAAGTTTTTATTAACTTTTCGGTAATATAATACTGTAGGTATATAGATTTGTAACTTCTTACCATAATGCTAGAGTACAAAAGTAGTTATACTCCACTGTATTTTTTTCATGGGGGTTCTATTTTTTAACTGTGTGATGGATTCTTGTAGTTCAGTTCGTACGATTTGCGTTAATTAATTTAATGATATTTCTGTAGTTATAAGTTTATACTCAGTTTCTGTTGTTCCGTTTATTTATCTGAAATATGTTATTCATTCTTCTCTAGGGATGTACTTAATCTCAATCAATTCTTTGATTTGTTTCTTGCCCTCTTTCACCTCTGTTTCAAACCCTCCGGCGGACTTTTAGGTCTTCATTTTATATAAACATTTTTTTTCTAAGCATTTTACTTTTACCTCTTGTAATAAAGTGTGTTTATTTTTCTTTCTCAAAGAGCCTTTTTTATTTTTGTTTTTATGTTGGTATTATAATTTTTCAAATTAATTCGACATTATTCCCACTTGATTCTTTTGTTTCAGTTATTGCTCTAGCCTAATTTGACATTTTTTCCCTTCAAATCATCAAATTTTCATGGTTTGTTTATATTTCGTTATAGTAAAATTCATCTTTTCCACTAAGCCTAATATATGCAGCAGCAGTGTCATCAAACCGAAATAATCCAGTTGTGCATAACGTTTTTGCTGATCGATTTACAAATAAATTTTAACACATCAAATTGATCATCCCTTTTACTTTCGTATACGATCATACTTATCCAAATTAAATTTTCAATTTCCAAAAACTTATGATACCTCCTCAATCCACAACCCTGCGCCATGGACAATATCTATTCCGACTATCGACATCAGTCTAGCAAACCTAAGAAAATCAGAGATATCATCAACCGTCATTAAACAAAAGTTTCATACACTATTAAACAGATATGGCAATACCTACAACGTACACCGATGCGTCAAACAATGAAGACAGAGTTGGGGCAGCAATTTATTCGGAAGACATCTCAGTTAGTTTCAAATTGTCGTCAATTACAACCATCTTTTCGGCTGAATTATTCGTAATTCTAAAAGCACTATCGTTAATACAAAACAAAAACCAAGAAAGATGTATAATAATCACAGATTCTCTAAATTCATTATCCTCACTGACTCAATTGTACTGTGACAACTGCCTTCTACTTCTTATTAAAAAAGAACTTAAAAACATTTCAAATAAGAACATCCAAGTTCATTTTTTATGGGTGCCTTCTCATGTCAGAATTGAAGGTAACGAAGTTGTAGATAAACTAGCTAAAAACTCACCAACTAACCTGATGTCCGAAGAAAGTAACATATTGGTACAAAACGATTTAAAACCATACTTAAAACAAAAAATAATTCAAAAATGGCAACAAACTTAGAACAACACTCCATCAAGGCTATACGAAGTCAACAAACATCCACATCTTTGGAAAATACAGATACCCAAAGAATAATTTCTTATCTTAAAGACTCAACTTTTTCATAAGATTTAAAACATACATTGTAATACACATACATATTATTATTATTAATTGTAAACTAATGTATATACACTATTTGTATCAACTGTAACATTAATCTAAATACGCTAATGCCTCTGCGTGGTAGATGCGTTTAAAAAAAAAGGTATTTGTATTAGATTATAGATTATATTAGATTTATATTAGATTAGATATTCAGTTTTGTGAAAGCGCCTGTCTTAGACAAATTGAAGGAGCGCTCCTAAGATTTTTCGAGGTTTGGCTTAAAATTAATTCGTAGTTTATTTTTATTATATTTAAGGCATCATTTAGATTTTTTTTCACTTCAGCAACAAAAGTTTTGGTTTTGCAATGTATCGTCTACATGAAAGTCCTAGTATCTATATTGGTATCGGTTAATCATTCATTCATACTGGTATCAGTTAAAAATTCCAATTTTTTACTGTCTAATTTCAATATTTCGATTTTTAAATGTAGGGAATTCAATATCCTATATACTATATTTTAGATACATATAAACACATGAAACACAATAACGGACCGAGAAACAAAACAGGCACAGAACAGGGACATGAGCAGATCTAAAGATAATAACACAAACGGGAGTAAAAACAAATTGAAGTACAACTTAAACACAGAAAAGAACAAAACAATTTGGAAAATGGCATCATGGAATGTGAGAGGTATAAATGGGAAGGAAATAGAACTGGGGGAAGAAATTAGAGATAAGAACATTGAAATAGTAGCTATAACAGAGACAAAGAAAAAAGAAAAAGGATCAATAATATTAGAAAACGGAATGTTACTAATATACAGTGGAGTGGAAGAAACGAAGAGAGCTCAGGCAGGAGTAGCGTGCATGATAAAGAAGGAGAGTATCAACAAAATAAAAAATTGGATATATTACAACGAACGTATACTAAGAGTAGACATAGATATGGATACAGAGGAAACCAATACAAACCTAATCATATGTTATGGACCAGATGAAGACGCAACAAAAAACGAAAAGAATGAATTCTGGGACAAATTACAAGAAGTGATAAATGATTGTACAGAGAAAATTGTGATCACAGGAGACATGAACAGTAGAGTGGGGAAAGAAACAGAAAAATGGAACAATGTCATCGGACCTTATGGGGAGGACAAACTAAACAAAAATGGAAAATTACTACTCGAATTCTGTCTAGACAATAACCTGGTGATTATGAACACACACTTCCAACATAAAAGGGTACACAAGATCACAAGAGAAGTCAAATCAAGAGACGAACAATCAATTATAGACTATACTATAGTGCAAAAAACAGAGAAGAACTGGATAAGAGACGTAAGGGTAAAAAGAAGTTATGAAATTGGTAGTGACCACTATCTACTAGAAACCACATTCAAAAGCAAAAGAAAAGAAATAAAAAGAAATGAGAACATAAACAGAAAACACAAAGAAATAATAAAAATTTATAAACTAAGGGAAGAAACAACGAGAATAAGATACTCAGAAGGACTAGAGAAAGAGATGGATAATGAACATGAAATAACAGAAACAATAGAAGAAGAATGGGGAAAATTTAAAAATGCGATGATAAAAACAGCTAAATCAATATGTGGAACCACAAGAAATAACAACAGAGGAAAACGAACATCTTGGTGGAACGATGAAGTGAAAAGAGAAATAAAAGAAAAGAAGAAATTATGGAAAGAATACATCCAAGACAAAACACAACAAAAATATGAAAATTATAAGAGACAAAGAACAAAAGTTAAAGAGATAGTTAAGAAAGAGAAAAAGAAAAGTTGGGAAAAATTTGGGGAAAAAATGGAAGAAAACAGAACAGAAAACGTAAAATTATTTTACAGAACACTGAAAAACCTAAGAAGCAACAAAGAAACGAAACTGAAACAAATAATGAACAAGGAAGGAACAATAATAAACGACGATAAGACAATAATGGAAAGATGGAGGGAACATTTTCAGCTGATACTGAATGGAAATCAAGCGAATACAATGGAGAAGGAAAGCCACAACAGGAGAGTATCCATGAGAAACACGGAAAATCCAGAAACTATAGAAAAAGAAGAACTGGAAGAAGCAATAAGAAAGATAAAGATTGGAAAAGCACCAGGAAGCGATGAAGTAGCACCAGAAATGATGAAATATATAGGAGTAAAAGCAAAAGAAAAATTGTTATACATATATAACCTAATATGGAAGAGAAAAGTAATACCCAGAGAATGGACAAATGCAGTAATTATACCTATATACAAGAAAGGAAACACAAGAGACTGTAGGAACTATAGAGGTATATCACTACTATGTGTAGCAGCAAAAGTATACGAAACCATAATAGAAAGGAAAATTAGAAAAGAAATAGAACATAAATTAGAGGATGTACAAAGTGGATTCAGGAAAGGACACAACACACAAGACCATATATTCACCATGCAACAAGTAATAGAAAAAGCCTTAAAGAAAAATAAAGAAATACATCTGAGCTTTATAGACATGGAAAAAGCATTCGACTCAGTCAAAAGAAAAGATATATGGGAAAGCCTAAAGAAGAAACAAGTAAGTGAAGAACTGATAGAAGCAACAAAGAGTATATACATGAAAACAACAAATACAGTAAGAATGTTAAATATACAGTCAGAACCATTTGAAACAACCCAAGGAGTTAGACAAGGGGGAAGTCTCAGCCCAGTACTATTCATAAATGTAATAGATGAGATAGTGAAAGAATGTAAGAAAACATTCAAGAAATACTGCATCGGTTGGAACAGAATGCAAATGATAAATGCTGAGATGTGTATATTTGCAGACGACATAGTATTAATTGCGGAAACTGCAGAAAAACTGAAATACAACTTAGAGAAATGGAACCTAGAAGCAAGCAAATACAACTTAAACGTAAACAAAGAGAAGACTCAAATAATGAAAATATCAAGGAAACAAGGGACGGAAGATCAAATAGAAGTAATGATAGACCAACAAAAAATAATACAGACAAATTCATACAAATACTTAGGAACAGTAATCAACAATAAAGGAGACATCGAGGATGATCTTAACAACAGAATGGAAAACACAGGAAAACTATTCCAAGCACTAAATAGAGGATTCCTTAATAACAAAGAAATATCAACAAAGACCAAGATGACAATATACAAAACAATATATAGACCTACAGTGACATATGGAGCAGAAAATTGGATATTAAACAAAAGACATCAGAGCAGAATTCAGGCAGTAGAGATGAAATACCTCAGAAGAACGATAGGAGTAAAAAGAACTGATAGAATCAGAAATGAAGAAATAAGAGAAAGACTCAAAATCAAACCGATACTCGAGTCAATCAAAGAGAAAAAATTGGCATGGTTCGGACATCTAACCCGGATGGACAATAATAGACAAGTTAAAAGAGTGTGGGATGCCAAACCAATGGGGAAGAACAGAAGAGGAAGACCCATTAAAGAATGGAACAGTGACATCTCGCAGATACTACAGAGTAAGGGTAAGACTTGGCAGGAAGCAACACAGATGGCATCCAATAGGAAGGAATGGAGAAAGTTCGTTAAGAGCTAGGACACCTCAGAAGACTGTCAAATAGTGTAATGTAATGAATTGTATTTTAAACGGCTCAACACCGAAAGGTACAAATGGGTCTACTGATTCAGTAAAGTAAGTATAAACACATGAATACACTTATGGCAGATACTAAAAGAAGAAATATTTCGGTACCTTAGGGTAACTTGATTCTCGGCAACATATCTATTACAATTACATATAATTAATATGTTCGGTCTTATTGTTTTAAATGCTTTGTCGCTTGTACAAGCTATCATTATTTTCAACTTTAAATAATTGTGTTTTTGTATCTTTCGTTGTCAGGCATATCAAAATTTAATTTTTAATTTAGAAGTAAATGTATATATAATATTCTTTTTTCTGTCACTTGGTTTAAATATAGATCACTTATATTCTTCTTGCTTATTTATTTTTATTCGTAATACTTATTAACGTACGTAATAACGTACCCGTTTTTGCAAAACGCAACAACGGGTACGAAATATATCGGGTATCAGGGGTGGTATTTGTCAATCTAAATGCCACTTATGACATATTAAATTAGAGGACATTTCTGCAAAACTGTATGACATCGCCTTAGATAAAAACAACATCACCTGTTTTATCCGCGTATATCTACAGAACAGAAGATTTTTCGTATCATTCAATGGTAAGATGAAGAACGCAGATGAATGGTCTTGCTTGGGGTAGCGTAATGGCACCTACACTGTATTACATTTATACAAATGATTAACCGATACCAGTATAGATACTAGGACTTTCATGTAGACGATACATTGCACAACCAAAACTTTTGTTGCTGAAGTGAAAAAAAATCTAAATGATGCCTTCAATATAATAAAAATAAACTACGAATTAATTTTAAGTCAAACCCCGAAAAATCTTAGGAGCGCTCCTTCAATTTGTCTAAGACAGGCGCTTTCACAAAACTGAATATCTAATCTAAAATAAATCTATTATAATCTATAATCTAATATAAATACCTTTTGTTTAAACGCATCTACCACGCAGAGGCATTAGCGTATTTAGATTAATGTTACAGTTGATACAAATAGTGTATATACATTAGTTTACAATTAATAATAATATGTATATGTATTACAATGTATGTTTTAAATCTTATGAAGAAGTTGACAGTCTTTAAGATAAGAAATTATTCTTTGGGTATCTGTGTTTTCTTCTAGGACAGTTGGGTATGCTATATTTGAGTTGTTCACTGTTATATTTAGGACACTGTATTAAAAAATGTTTTAACGTTAGAACACGGTTGCACACTTCACAAACTGGTTTATTTTTGCGCTGTAGTAAATAGCCATGAGTAAGTCGTATATGGCCGATACGGAGACGGGTAAGTATCACATGCTCTCTTCTGTCTTTTATTTTTGGTTTCCAAAGATGTGGATGTTTGTTGACTTCGTATAGCCTTGATGGAGTGTTGTTCCCAAGTTTGTGGCCATTTTTGAATTATTTTTTGTTTTAAGTATGGTTTTAAATCGTTTTGTACCAATATGTTACTTTCTTCGGACATCAGGTTAGTTGGTGAGTTTTTAGCTAGTTTATCTACAACTTCGTTACCTTCAATTCTGACATGAGAAGGCACCCATAAAAAATGAACTTGGATGTTCTTATTTGAAATGTTTTTAAGTTCTTTTTTAATAAGAAGTAGAAGGGGGTTGTCACAGTACAATTGAGTCAGTGAGGATAATGAATTTAGAGAATCTGTGATTATTATACATCTTTCTTGGTTTTTGTTTTGTATTAACGATAGTGCTTTTAGAATTGTGAATAATTCAGCCGAAAAGATGGTTGTAATTGACGACAATTTGAAACTAACTGAGATGTCTTCCGAATAAATTGCAGCCCCAACTCTGTCTTCATTGTTTGACGCATCGGTGTACATTGTAGGTATTGCCATATCTGTTTAATAGTGTATGAAACTTTTGTTTAATGACGGTTGATGATATCTCTGATTTTCTTAGGTTTGCTAGACTGATGTCGATAGTCGGAATAGATATTGTCCATGGCGCAGGGCTGTGGATTGAGGAGGTATCATAAGTTTTTGGAAATTGAAAATTTAATTTGGATAAGTATGATCGTATACGAAAGTAAAAGGGATGATCAATTTGATGTGTTAAAATTTATTTGTAAATCGATCAGCAAAAACGTTATGCACAACTGGATTATTTCGGTTTGATGACACTGCTGCTGCATATATTAGGCTTAGTGGAAAAGATGAATTTTACTATAACGAAATATAAACAAACCATGAAAATTTGATGATTTGAAGGGAAAAAATGTCAAATTAGGCTAGAGCAATAACTGAAACAAAAGAATCAAGTGGGAGTAATGTCGAATTAATTTGAAACATTATAATACCAACCTAAAAACAAAAATAAAAGAGGCTCTTTGAGAAAGAAAAATAAACACACTTTATTAAAAGAGGTAAAAGTAAAATGCTAAGAAAAAACATGCTTATATAAAATGAAGACCTAAAAGTCCGCCGGAGGGTTTGAAACAGAGGTGAAAGAGGGCAAAAAACAAATCAAAGAATTGATTGAGATTAAGTACATCCCTAGAGAAGAATGAATAACATATCTCAGATAAATAAATGGAACAACAGAAACTGAGTATAAACTTGTAACTCCAGAAATATCATTAAATTAATTAACGCAAATCGTACGAACTGAAATACAAGAATCCATCACACAGTTAAAAAATAAAACCCCCATGAAAAAATACAGTAGAGTATAACTACTACTAACTACTACTTTTTTCTCCCTACAGTAAAATGCTGAGGTGAGCGTCACGGAACTAGCGCCACAAGATGGCGTCGTGAAGGGTAGCTTCATAGAATAGCGGCTCTTGGCATCGATTCACTACTTTTGATCAATTCGTTTTTAGTCATCATATATTTACTCTAAAAATAACTAACAAAATATAGACATTCAATGAGAAGTAAAAATTAAAAGAATAATATGTCACTAAAAGACTTAATTTGTAACGATTATCAAAATTTAATAAAAGTCATAAATGTCATCCGATTAATAACAACATTAAATCGTCTGTCAATAAAAAATGTGAAGAACAATTGGATAACACATAGTTTGGATTTAGAGGTGGATTGGGAACAAAAGAGGAATTGTGCGCAATGGTGGTACTATTACAAAAATGCAGAGATTATAATGAAAACGTATTCATATCTATTATAGATTTTCAAAAGTATTTGACATAGTTCAACCTGGTAAGCCCATACATGCATTAAAACACATACACCTAGATACCAAGATATTAATTTAATAAAAAATCTACTAAAATCAAACAGCGGTCATGCGGGTGAAAGATAGTGAGACAAATCAAGCAGAAAGTCAAAAAGGAGTCAGCCAGAGATGTGTGTTGTCACCACAATTATTTAATGTGTACTCCCAACTAATATTTTAGGAGACACTATGGGAAAGAAGTAAGGAATGGAGTGAGCATCATTAATAACATAAAATTTGCAGACTAAACCCCAATTATGACAGAAAATATAGACGATTTACAAATTCTTATAGAAATCATGAACAGATAAAGCAAAAAGATAGGACTAAACTAAACAGATAAAAGTCAATGTTCACAAATAAGAAATTGAGTATGGTTATTAGATTGAGATCGTCGAATGTTATGTATGGTCGCAACTGCTATATGGGGTAGAAGCTTGGACCCTGAAAGCCAAATCTGTAAAAAAATTAAAGGCATTCGAAATTTGGCTATATAGGCGTATTCTTAAAATTCCTTGGACTGTAAAAGTCTCAAACGAAGAAGCGTTAAGACGAATTGTCTATCTGGACATCGTATCTGGGCCACATAGTTCGAAACGATAAATACTCTCTTCTACGCGTCATCATGCAAGGAAGAGTAGAGGGAAGAAAAGTCTTGGGAAGAAAGACAAAATCTGGCAGAGAAATATCAGAGATTGGACTAACTTCAGTGTTAAAAATCTAAAAGAATATCTAAAGTCAAATTTAACACGCTTCCACGCCTTGTAGTGAAATTTTGTTTCTTATTACGATACCGGATCCTGTAAAATTTTAAATACATTAAATTAAATCTCTCGTAAATTATAAAGCCTATTCTTAGATTAAAATAACAAACTTCTTAGTATTATGATATGTAGTATTGTGATAATGTGTAGGTGTCAGTATTCTTTTAAAAGAGATTTATAGGTTGGTATATAAATTTCACGGTTATGTGTCATACGGTTTCATTTTTCATATAAACATTAAAAACCCCAAAAAGTTTCATTTTACATACAATTAGCACGTTGGCTCTGAAAATGACCTATAAATATGCATTGTTAAAAATTGTATAGATTTATCAATTTAAAATGTTCTTCGTCGTCTTCTGATTATTTATCTCAATTCGTTCCTAATTAAGCACATGTTGTCCACAAGGTACCTCTCTCATTTTTTAATCACTACTTTTTTTTTACCTTTTGCCATAGTTTTACCCATTTTCTTTATTCATATCGATTTCACTCATAACGAATATTGGGTAGTTTATTGTTTCATGAAACTTTCTTCTTATATGTCCGTATCATACAAGTTGTCTAGTTATTATAGCGTATATAATGTCGTATGTTAATTCCATTTTATTTAACAACAAAATACTAAAAACTTTGTTTTCAAAACTTACACCAAATTAATTGTATCTTATCACTACAGCTGTTTCGGCAGAGTGCCTTTCTTAAGTCTCAAGTTTCTCAAATCCATCAATCATCTATTGTATTTCTTATCAAGATTTTGAAGCAGCTGTGCTCCATTAGTCCATTTTTGTTGCTTTTTGTCACTGTTTCTCTTTTTTCTTTATTGTCATCATTACGCAGCGCTACAACTCTGGGTGGGCCTTCGCTAACTACAACTTTTTTCCAAGTTAATCGATTTTCCACGAATCTTCAATGAAATGTTAATTTTCTAAGATATGATTGGATGTTTTCTCTCCATTGTATACTGAGATACCCAAGTGGCATTCTTCTGTGCTAAGTTTCTTCCATACCAGTTTTACAAGTTTGACATCTTGGCGTCTATGCATGTGTCTGATCTACCTTAAGCGATTTATTTTCCTGAACAATATCGTTATAAGAGCTTTCTTTATTCAGTATATGTTCTTATTCTATACGGATTTGTAGTGATATAATAATGAGGTTAAAATTTTTTAGAAGAATTATGCTCTGTATTTCTTTAGTGACATTATTATTAACCGTGATTATTGATCTAAGATATTTAAAGTATTCCATACTTTCGAAATTGTAGTTGTTGACTTTATTATTTTATCTAGATGTATTGAATTGCTCTCTTCTCTTGATTCGCTTGTATTTGGTTTTCATTTTGTTGATTTTAAGTGAAACATTTTTCGTACTCTCTTCACTTTGTTAAAGATGTCGTTTGCGGACGGGATAGAGTTTCTTGGCGCCTATTTTAATCTCTGTTTTTTTGGTTCGGTTATCATTATTACAAAGATTTTGCGGGATATCGACATAGGGAACTCGGTGGTATGTCCTTAACGTTTCCATAACCAACGTTCGAAAATTTGTCTTACTGTAAAGTCATGACGATTTTACTAGGAAATATAGTGCTATTTAATAATAATAAAGTTCAAGCAACAATTCCTATATGCATTAACTTGGTACTGATATCTCTGCTCCCCGATCCCAGGTAGCAGTCAGGAAAACATTAAAACTGCTACACTCATGCTTCCTATTATCCAACGATTAGCCAGTCCAGGACTATACGTCTTATTATAGTACTGATATTGCTTCTGCCCCTCATAAGTGAATATAATATTCAAGGAAGGTTTTGGAAATTTAATAGGATTTTGTATGTTAGAATATTATTTCTCTGAGAAAGTGAAGAATATCTATTTGCTATCCGGTTTAATCCATAGATTAAATATTAGAATGCTATAGAATAATGCTACAAGCAGCAAAAAAACGGTCTAATAGTCAGTAATCAGAAAACCAAATAAATGTTCTTTAACATACAAAAGAAAGGATGTAGAGTAGGGCATACCGTAACAATAAACCCATATAATTTTGAAAGATTGCAGCATTTTGGGTATCGTAGATAATGTTGTCACATAAGAAATATACTGGAATATTCAGGTAACTAACTGATGTATATATATATATATATATATATATATATATATATATATATATATATATATATATATATATATAACCCTCATAAGACTTTTAAATCCAGAAGTCTAATACGAATCCCTAAAATCAGGATATAAAACAGTGATTAAACCAGTGGTGCTATTGACTGGATATGTGACGAGAACGCTGACAAAACAATGTAAGTAAAACTCAGTATTACTAGAAAAGCCATCAGAAGTATTGCCAAGAAATGTAGAGCATATAGTGAAATCTAAATATCGTAGAATAAGATATTCAGACAGTATCGAGCGAGAACATTTTTGATGAGGAAAGGGAGATCCATCTTTGAGAAAGCGAGAAACTAATTGCCAAAAGCAAAGGATACTTTGTAATAAAGTACTCGTACTCTAAAGCATAAGCATGTCTTTTCCTACTCTTTAAGTAAGTGATGGATTTGACCGTTACTTGATGGAAATTTATTTTATCTGACAATAAAACAGGTATGCGTTTACATGTTATAGCCTGTAACTGAATAAGTTGAAGAGGGGACAACTGTTTGTCTCAAGTTGGTCATTCAGAATTATGGCTGTATTTTTTAATTTGCTGATTTCCCTAAATTCTAATTTCTATAGAATCTAAAAATACCTTAAGGCTTTTATTTTAAATATACTTTTTTAGTACACATTTTGTACACTTATTTTACCCGTTTATGTCCTTATTATCCATATATGAGTTGTCACCGATATGATAAACTCACTTACTTTTCACAAAGAGACTCTATATTAAGTACGGTGATTACTATACATATCTGATTCGAAATATAGTCGAAAAGTAACAGTATGTACACCTTAACATTTCCGTTAATACCGGGAGCCATTCTCTCTCCTGTTGCCGACCAGAAGAGCTCCGAATTTTTTAAATAATTTTAAACTGTTTGTCCTTGTCTAGTGTAGTCTTATGTTTTACTTTATGTTTAATTTTGTGTTTATGACATTCTGCAATTATTGTTGGATAGCCCAAAATTGACGAAGTAAGTCTAAAACGTTAATCACAAAAAACTTTTATCATCCATTAACTTCGAGTTTTTATCAAGGTTAATTAATTTCTTCATTTAAAAAAACGTTTCTTGGCTTATTTTAGATGCCCCTGAAGATGCTCTAGGGAGCGAAAGTACTTGGGCAAGATTTAATTAATAAAACTGTGCTCGATATCTGCCTTTATTTTATCAAAGTACAATAAAAATAGACTATGAATCAATTTTAAGCCAAACCCCGGAAAGAGTCAGGTGTGCTCCTTCAATGTCCCTAACAGAGACGCTTTCACACATCTGAACATCCACTAGTGTCATGAAATTCTTAAACTCTGGACTTGCTATAAATACCTTGAAGATAATTTGTTTCACACCTTGTCATTCACAGAACTTTGTTTAAAACTAAATGGCAAACTACAACCAGAAAAATAATATTCTTCGCAAACTTTTCAGCTAAAAATGGGAAGCACATCCTTCAACCCTTAAAACGTAAACGTAGACGTAGACTCTTGCACTTTACGCTTTTGCTGCCGAATATACCTTGCCAGTATGGATGACACCAACACATACTTAATACGTAGATTTTGCTATAAATTAGTCAGCCAGATTCAGCGGATATTAAGACTCACATCCATACATAAGCTCTAGAATATCGTAGCTATCAATCCACCTAAATCCTACTTTACGCTGCAAACACCGGTTAACCTGTGTGAATGTGGGGTGGTACAAGATTCATCCCACCTTCTTAGATGACTTTGTCCTTCAAATTGCTCTTTTCTGAAGTAATAAGGTTTAATTATTTGAACTGAACATATAAAGTACACTCAGTAAGCTATTGCTTTTAAAAATCATTGCAAATTTGACACTAACTCCACTTATATTAATTACATATTACCCCTAAATAGAAGATAAAACATTCAGAAGTATGTAATATTGGTGAAGTGGTATATTCTTGTTAGATAAATTAAGCATTCTTCCCTTTTTTGCGCATTACTACCAATTTTTACACAAAAATATCTATCTTAGCACTTAAATATTTATTCTAAGATAAACTATCTAGATTATATATAATACTGTAAAGTCTTTTATTTATTTATAATTATTTATATTTTGTTGTGAATTCTTTAATTTATAATGTCTTGTTCTTATCTTAATTCATTAAAAAGCACAATAATTTATATCAATTTATTTAACGAATAATACACATAATTTATATAGGCGAACGTAACATTTAAATCGCGAGCGCGTCTTCAAAATCAACTGTCCTCTTCAATTAAAGTTCCGTTATTATATAGGAAATCCTGTTATTCGAGAACGGCGGCGATCTCCCCAGAAGCTCAGACCGGTTTTATTTCGGTCTACCTGGACACCTCGTTCGGATGATTCACCATAATTTGGGTCTCTAGATCCTTCGCCGAAATTTCTACAACAAAACAGAATTAATCATAATATATTTACGGTTATTTTAGGCAATGATATTTATCGTAACAATACACAGACAAAACCAGAAATAAAATAATAAAAAAGCTGTATACAAGATATCGTAAAACAATGGATAAAATAAAAGAAGTTCTTATTAATCGGATTCTTAAACGAAACGTATAAAGACATACTGACGTTAACAAAATACATTAGGAAATTATTCCGCATATGAAAAAATACATCCAATTTGGTAATGAAATTATTTTGTTAAATAAAGCTATTTTTAGAAAAGTACGTACCTACCAAAAACAGGTATTTAATAGTATGCATATCTATTACATACTGTAATGCGTATGAATGATAACAAAAATAAGGAGTCCGTATGAACCGTTTAGAAGATACTCTGGAAATATACGGCTTAATCGCCTAGTTGCCAAACTATCGGAGCTTACTTAGACCGATATACTTATGGTTCCAATATACAGTGAAAAAGATCTGAACGACTCCTATAATATATACACGTGAACTAAGCGATATACATTCATGATACAGGGCTACTTATGAGCTCCACAAAATTTTTAAAAATTATGAAACTATACATGTTAACGAATCGACAGAGTCAATATTATGGAATAGTCAAGTGAGCTCCGTATATCGGTGTCCACTTGACCACGGAGCTCTTTTGAACCTGAATTTTAACATGGGCGTTCACTTTATGCCGTAGATATATATATATATATATATATATATATATATATATATATATATATATATATATATATATATATATAAAAGGGAGACAGAAAAGAATGCGGAAATTATAGAGGCATTAGCGTAACTAGCTCGCTGGGAAGGTTATATGGTCGTATATTGAAAAGAAGAATAGAAGAGGAGTATAAAGAAATTGAAGAACAAAGCGGCTTCAGAGCAGGAAGATCGTGCGAGGACAACACATTTACCCTTCAACAAGTAATTGAAAAACGAACAGCTCGAAACCTCCCTACGCATCTGGTATTTATAGATCTGGAGAAGGCTTATGATACAGTTCCTTTAAAACTCTTATTTAGTGTCTTGACGAAAACGGACCTTAGTAAAACATATCTAAAAGCAATACTGAACATCTATAAATGTCCTCAAAGCACTGTAAAAACAGGAAATACTTTCTCAAGGGTATTTACAGTAACGAAAGGCTTGAGACAAGGATGTTGTCTTTCCCCCACCCTATTCAAAATATATATCCAAGAAGCACTGCACCAGTGGAGACAAAAATGTGCGGGAATGGGGTTGAAGCTTAACAACCATTATCTGACAACGCTGTTCTTTGCAGATGATCAAGTACTAATTGCAAGCTGTGAAGAAGATGCAGATTATATGCTTAGAAAGCTCAAAGATGAATACGAAAAATGGGGGATGAGTATGAATATGTCTAAAACAGAATATATGCGAATAGGCAGTGAAGACGAAGACCCGGATTTGGAAATTAGACAAATGAAAAGGTGCTACGAATACAAATATTTGGGAAGTATTATCTGCAGTAAAGGAACAACGAAACGAGATATAGACTATAGAGTGCAACAAGGCAGGAAGAGTGTTCAAATTCTGAATTCGATACTTTGGTCCAACAAAGCTACTATGAGAACTAAAATGACTATCTACAAAGTAATTGTAGAGCCCATTCTTACATATGGAGCAGAATGTTGGCAAATGACAGTAAAAGGAAAGAAAAAAGTTGACACGGTTGAAATGGACTACCTAAGAAGAGCTTGCCGTATATCAAGAGTAGAACGTATACCTAATTCTGAAATTAGAAGAAAAACAGATAGAGTACATACAACTTCTGAAAGAATAGAAACTAGACAGTTAATATGGTATGGACACGTACAGAGGATGGACGACAACAGATGGCCAAAAAGAGCTATGGAATACAATCCAAGTAATAGAAGGAAACGAGGAAGACCAGCCAAGTCTTGGATACAAGGTGTTATGGAAACCATGAAAGACAGAGCCATTGATGAAGACACCTGCAGAGATAGAAAAAGATGGCGATTGAGGATCTCAGCTGTAGGATCCCCGCTTATATATATATATATATATATATATATATATATATATATATATATATATATATATATATATATATATATATATATATATATATATATATATATATATATATATATATATATATATATATATATATATATATATATATAACGAAGGTAAACAACCTGACAGTTCAAGTTCACATTAAGTTAATGAGAATTTAAATATTTAACATTTATTTATATTAAATATGAATTATTTATTGTCTAAAGCTATTTTCTTGTGGCAGCTTAAAGCAATTACTGTTTTTAGTTCGAATAAGCCACAATTTAAGTTTAAAATAAGTTTATTGACGTTTCAATTTCCACTTCGGAAATCGTTTTCAAAATACAAAACAATAATAAATTATATAATTATAACTTTATTAATGTTATAAAATTAATAGATCATATACTTATAAATTTATTAATATTTTGTATTTTCAGAACGATTTTCGAAGTGAAAATTGAAACGTCAATAAACTTATTTTAAACTTAAATTTTGGCTTATTACCAATAAGAATAGTAATTACGAATTATTTATATTTTGAAACTATTTTGCGTTTAGTACGTAAATGTTAGTAACTCTACTACAAAAGTCTGTTATCGCCTTTGGTGACACTTGTACGAAGTAATAGGGCTAACCTCTGTTTTTCCGACTCTCGTCTTCAGCCTGACAAAATCTGCAATTCGCACTCTCTGTCAGTCCGAGTATGTTCATGTGCCGCTTGAGACGACTAGGAGATTGTATCCCATCTTCGAAAGCTTATGTATAAGAGCCGTCGAATGTTTGAGTTCCATTTGTTCGTACCAGTGGTTACGTTTCATCCTTTCCACACAGTCCGATATCGTCCTTTTGGCTGTGCTTTTTGCTATGCCAACGAAAGTTTCTGGGCCTATGAACGTTTATTTTGCCCCTCCCCTGGCAAGTAGGTCCGCTTTTTCATTCCCTTCAATACCAGTATTTCATAAACATAAAAAACTCAAGGGACTGGAGGCGAATCAAATTCATTGACAAGAAAAAACTATAAGAAGAATTACAGAGAATGGGGGAAACCCTACATTACACCAAAATAATTTTGAATCTGGATATGAAAAAATTAAGGAGCTAGCCGAGAAATGGTGCCCAAAGGGCAGAAGAATAAGCACCCTCCCATACTGGTGGACAGATAACATAGAAGTTCGTCTTGTTATTGCGCCGTCTTCGTTCGAAGGTTGGCGATATAAATGGCAATTGTAGCTTTGGAAATTGCTGCACGAAAAATTTCACTCTCATATCTTTCACCTCTCAACACATGACACAAGTATTGTATTTTCCTTTCTATGATTATGCTGAGTAATTCTTTTTGTTTACTCAGTCTCGTTTCAGAGTCCATTGTCCAACTTTCACAGCCATAAGCAAAACAGAGAAAACATAACATCTGATCATTCTGAGTTCTTGGCTAAGGTCTGATCTTGTAAAAAATGTTTTCATGTTCAATAGTCTCCTCGTTTGTTCGATTCTTCATAGGATATCTTTTTTTGGGTGACACTGGATGTTGATATAAATAATAAAAAAAAATATTTTATGGAAGTTTCTACTATTTGTCCATTGACATACAAATGTACGTTTCTTGGTATCTTTGAAAATACTAGAATTTTAGTTTTGAAAACGTTTAGATGTAAACCGAGAACATTTCGCTATGACGAACGACCGTATTTATTATATTTTTGTACTTTTTATGCGCAACTTTGCCGCACTCCTCGTCGGATTCGTATATCTTCGGATGTTGTGTGCTCTATTCCAATTGTTGCCGTTTGGTACCAATATAGTTCTAAGATAATCTGTTCGTCAATTCCAGTTGTTCTCAGAATTTCGATCACCTTTTGATGGTTAATACAGTCAAATTCTTTTCGATAATCAATAAAACATTCATCGTTGTTGAGATATCATGCTTAATATTCGATAGTTATCGTAGTGTGAGGCATTGAATTTTTTTGGTAATGATACGAATGTTGACTTAAGTCAGTCTGATGGTATTTTACCTGTACCAGATATCTTGAATAGTGCTGTTATTAAGTCGAGGCTTTTACTTTTGTTGTCTGCAATTAATTTAAGTATTTCAACATTGATATTGTCTGGACCGGTGGCTTTACCGTTTTTCTGAACTTTTACTGCATAAATAACTTCTTGTTTTGTCATTTTTGGACCTTTTTCATTTATTCAATCGTCCTTGGATAGTGGAGAACAAGGTCTATCATCGTCAGAAAGTGTCTGAATCTATTCTTTCCAACTCTGCAGTCCAGGAGATGTCCATTGTTCTTGACACTTTTTACCTTTTAACTTTAAGAACCCTTTTTATTCTAAAATCCATTATAACTGGATTGTGATCGCTGTAAATGTCAGCTCTTGGATATATTTTAGTAGATTTTATGTATTTCTTAAATTTATCGGTCAAAATTAAGTCAATTTGATTTCTAATTTTTTCTCCTCTCATAAAATCCTCATAAAGTCAAGGCTCGAAAAATAAATAAAAGAAAAGTGAGATCTGCCATATATGTCATAAAAACGTTAGTAAGGGAGAAATAAGCATGCAGGGGTAGGTAGATGGTGGCATTCTTCCAGGACATCAAGAAAGCATTCAACAGCGCGAGCTGGGGGACAATTATTAGACTATTAGAACTGGAAATATCCCTGCAGAACTCGTTGAAGGATTATTTTACAGAGAGCATTTATATAACTATGACACAATGAAGACATTTGCAGAAGTATCACAGGGCTGGATCCTGGAATGTACTCTTAACATAGCCCTTGAACTAGTTAGGATGTGGCTAGTGAGAGAGAGAGAGAAAGAACTGACGCTAGCCACACAGAAGACCGAGGCCATAATCTTTAAGGGTCCAAGAGCGAGAGAGCATCTCTCCTTCACTCTGACAGGAGAAAATACCCTACCTGTCAAGAAAGTCAAATATCTGAGCTTCGGTGAACACATAATATATGCTGCGAAAAAAGTCGATCAAAGAATAGCGGCGCTAATAAAGATCATTAAACGTAGGTGGTCCCTGGGCCCGTAGAAGGAAAATTCTCATGAAAGTGGTCCACTCCACCATACTATACGCAGCACCAGTTTGGCAGCAGGTAATGCATAAACAAAAATACAGAAAAGTTCTGAAGAAAACTAAGAGGAAGGCCCTGCTGAGGGTCGTCTGTGCAGATAAGACGATTTCGACAGTTACCTTACAAGTGATAGCAGGATTGCCACCAATTCACCTACTAGTATGAGAAAGAACAATCACGAGGTGATTAACGCGAAATGTCAAGAAGATAAGGAAAACGAACAGAGGGCTGAATGGACAAAAACACTCATACCGGACGTGAGGTACTGGGTAGGACACGGACATAGGGAGACTAACTACTTTTTCATACAGTTCCTTATGGGGCACGGCTCTTTCAGAGCCTACCTGGTAAGGATAGGGAAGCAAGAAGACGTCAACTGCGCCGAAGCGGGGTTCACGATATGACGGAGCACTGTGTTCGATTGTAAAGGGTTCACGAACGAGAGGGCGGAGCTATATAAAACGGTGGGAGAAGTTAGGGCGAATAACATAATGAAAGTGGCGGAAAAGGATAAAATAATACAAAGAAATCCTGGGGGCGATAACTAGAATAATAAAAAGGACATAGGTCCTAAAAAGGGAACGGCAGCAGACATAAATGCTAAAGGGAAAAAACAAAAAAGAAGGGAGCCACGCATGCGTGTTAGGATCTAAACAAGAACAGCAGCGCGTGTGACTGAGGGTGGTTTTAGTCGGTAGGCAGGGCTTCATGGACATATCCGAGGGCACGACTTCCAAGAGGGGAATTGCGCTCGAGCATATCCTTTTACTCTGAATTCAACACACATCTTTAGAAGATTTTACACCCTCAACAAAAAAAGTACGTAATATGCCGCCCTCTATAAAATGAATTACAGAAATTCGTTTCTAGAATTGAGATTGAGGTATTTTCAACTATTTCAGCTAGCGCTACATAGTTCAAAGCCACACAGGGATATGACATATTTTCTGTCATCTAAATTAGATGGCTTTACGTAGTGAGAGCGTTCTTGACATTTACACTACAGTACACACAATCGGCTTCCGCTGTTTTCTTTGCATTTTCGCAGAATCTGCAGGTTACTCTGTAGACTTTGCCCATTTTACAGAAATGATATCTAAGCGAGCACTGTTCATTGAGAACACTTGAGATTGTAATTGTTTTCGAAAGCTCCAAGAGTATTTCAATAATTTCATTATAGTGATATATTGTTGATATATCAGATAAAGACAGATATCGAGCACAGTTTTTCATTAAATCTTGTCTAAGTAGTTTCGCTCTCAGAGCATCTTCAGAGGCATCTAAAATAAGCCAAGAAACTTTTTTTCAATTGAAGGAAGATTAATTTACTTCGAAAAAACTCTAAACTCTATGGTTGATAAAAAATTTTTTTACATAACATTTTAGACTTACTTTGTCAAAACTATAGGCTATCCAACACTTCTATAAATGTTATAAACATTATAATACATTTACACAACACTAAACAAAGAACAAACAGTTTAAAAAAATTTTCAAAATTTAAGAGCTACATAGTGGGTGACAGCAGGAGAGAGAATGGCTGCTGGTCTTAACGGAAATTTTAAAGTGACATCTGAAATATGACAACTTGGATGAGCAGTCACAATCATGGTGATGTGATCTGCACATTTCAAAATTCTATGGTAAACTGAACATTGACCCAAAGTCCAACTGACCACTAATATAGGAAGTCAACTGATAAAATATGAAATTATATAAATTACTTTATGTAGCTTGCATAATCCAGATCTCACACTTAAACCTGTCAGTAATAATTTGGATGTTAGTTTGGGGGCAACTGAAGTGGACATACAGACACTATATTAATGAGAGTCAAAAGCCCTTATCGCGATATAGGATTGTTGAGTCATCCGCATAAACTGATACAAATACGTCAGGTGTTACATATGGTAGTTCAATAATATACAAAATAAATAAATATTAGTTCAATAATATACAAAATAAATAAATATTTGGCCCAATATGGAGCCCTGTGGTTCTCGATTCTTATTAACGATCGGATTAGACATTGAAATCTTGAAGTAATTTTTTATTTTAACTATTTAGTGTCGGTCTTTTAGATAGGATCCAAACCAACTATGGGCAACTCCCCTAACACCATATCTGTACAATCTATCGAGGAGTATATCGTGTTGTACACAATCAAAATCACAACTGAGGTCACAAAAAATGGCTGTCGGACTTTCACCATTTTCAATTGAGATTAAAACTTCTTTATAGAAACTTAAGGGCTGTGGAAGTAGAAAATTTATTCCGAAATCCTTGTTGATGTTTTTTGATAACTTGGTTAATAGCTAAAAATGATAAAAGTTATTTTAGAATTTCATATTCAATAATCAATCTAGATACCACAAATGGAACAGACAATGGCCGAAAATTTGAAATTAACTCAGTATCACCTTGTTTTAATACCGGTGAAATGATAGAGGATTTCAACATACTGGGAAAATACGAGTATTGAAAGAAGCATTTATAATGTGAAAAAGTGGAGTCAAAATGTGAAAATTAATTTTCTTAATTACTATATCCGATATTTCATCAAAATCACACGATGATGTGTCTTTAATTTTATATTTAAATATGTCTAAGATATCTTCCTGCTTATATGGAACAAAATATTTGCCTTACTTAAACTATACAAATCATTTAAAAGAAGAAGATTTTATTTATGGCCCATATTTTTTTGTTTTGGTAAAGTTTGGTTTTCCTCTTAGGACAACTAATATTAAAATAAAACTGTAATTTATTATGAAAGGCATTATCTCTTAATAGTAGTTCCATGATAAACATCTTGCCACGTTTCGTTACTCAAATGATTGTTGAATGCATTTATAGCGCCTTCATATGTTACTTTGAAAGTATTTCGAACTGATGTCATAGTTAGATTAATAAATTTTAACCTTTAAAGGAATATATCGTGATCCAGTGTGATGCAGCGTTTACATTCAGATCAGAATACCTATACAATCATCACAATTTGTACATACCTGATCCAAAATATTTCCGCATGTGGAAGTCGACCTTGTATGTATAAAATTCCTGGGAGACAATCCATAAGATACTAGCAGACCAGTAAATTTGTGTGAATTATTTAGTATTTATTTAGAATTATTTATTTACATTAAAATGGCTTGTTAAAAATACGAATTGATTTGGTTTAAAACTTAAATTCAAAATAAGAATAGGTTTTTCATAAACGACATGAAATTTCCCTTTAGGAGATCTCTAACATACTAAAATTGTCTGTTGATTTAAATTATAATGCCACTTCATTCCACATACCTCAATGTATTTTTTAACACGGGTCGTGTAAAATGGAACTAACCTTCATATTGTTACGAAAGATTTATCCCACATAGGAAAAGTCCATTGACGAAAAAGATAGTGAAGTTTGAAACGTCAAAAAAAATTATATTATATAGTTGTCAGTTAGTTATATGGTATTGTCATATCGTTGGTGTTGAATAAAGTTAATTTTCAAGAAGTGTAACATTGGTGACAGCGGTGGGATAAAGAAATATTTAGCAGTTGTTAATGGTAAATACAAGATCCACTGAGTTTGACAAAGAAATGGATACGTCCGGACCCCCTGCATGGTTTTTAAAAATGAAAGAAGATGAAGAGAAGCGTAAACAAGAAGAGAAAGCGGAAAATGAGAAGCGTAGGCAAGAAGAGGAAGAGGAGAAGGTGAGGCGTAAAAAAATAGAGGTAGAAATCATAGATGGTTTATCCAAAATTCACGAAAATTTTCAGTTAGAGATAAGTCAAATCACTAGTAGAATAGATAAGTTAGAAGAAAAATAAAATAATTTTGAAAATTCAAAATGATTTGAAATCTAATTTACAAATACAAATAGTTGAGTTAGAAAAAAAGATTAATACACAAGCTTCTTTACCTAATGTTTCAGTAACTAACGTCGAATCTAAACAAACAGCTTCATCACCTTCCATAATTGAACCAGGTACAATTAGAACTAGTAAATTTTTAAAACCACCCACATTCGATGGTCAGACAGCATGGGAAACTTATTGTTTTCAATTTGAAGCTGCAGCTAGAGCAAATGGCTGGAATGAAAGAGAAATGGCAGCTTATTTGGTGGTGTCGCTTCGAGGACAGGCAGCAACCGTTTTGCAATTCCTTCCCCAAGATGCACCCAGTTATACCTCTCTCGTTGAAGCTTTAGAGACAAGATATGGCCAACAGCATCTAAAGCAGGTTTTCCAAAGTCAGCTAAAAATTCGATATCAAAAACATAACGAAAGCCTGCAAGAATTTGAAGCCGACATTAAAATATTATTGCACTTGGCATACCCTCAGGCACCTAAAGATTTTCTGGAACAAATTGGAATACAGGCATTCATAGATGGACTACAGGATGTTGAAATGCAACAAGCTCTCCGATTACAACATCACAAATCGCTAAATGGAGCACTAGTCTCAGCCCAGGAGTATGAAGCGGCAAAAAGCATTTCCAGATCTCGCCCAAAATTAAGAGAAATAAGATTTCAAGAAAATGAAGAAATCACAACCGCAGATAACCAACAACCTATTTTATCATTTTCAAAACAATTGCAGAAGCCGATCCCAAACAAGGAGAGAACATCCAAAGAATGAGGCTAGTAGGTCGCCTAGATCGACATCCAGAAGCCCATCACATAGTCCTATTAGAAATACTAGTAGAGATAGGTCTCTAAGAAATCGATCTCCCACAACTGACCACAGATACGCAAACAATAGCCAGGGAAACGAATAAAAGTCGACACTAAGGGGCGAGCGTCGGTTGTATCTAATAAAAGCCCCCAAATTCACACTTATACTTTACATAAAAATGAACAGAATTTATTACTTAAGGGCTACGTTGAGAATAAAAAATGCACCTTTATTATTGATACCGGTGCAACCAGATCCTTTATTCGAACCGGATTTCTGAATGAGAAACTACAACCCACTAAAACAAACTTAGTTCTTGAAACAGCTTCAGGCCACACTATTCCAATTCATGGAGAGATAATGGCAACCATACAGATTGGTAACACCTTGATAAAACACATTTTCCTTGTAGCCGATATTAAAGACGGATGCGTTCTTGGGATGGATATTATGTAGAACAAATTTATCATAGATCTTCAAAATAAAATGTTGTTAATTGAAAATGAAGAAATTGTCCTAAATTTGGAAGAATCGGTACCTCAAGTAAGAGTTATAGTGAGCGAGAATACCGAAATTCCTCAAAATTCTGAAAGTATCATCCTGGCGAGACTGAGTCAAAAACCTGAAGGTCTACATTTCGGCGTTGTGGAAAGCGATGAACTAGTTAGTGATGGAATTTTGATAGCCAGATGTCTTATTAATGTAGATGAGATGATTCCAGTAAGGGTTGCTAATTTGTCTAAAAAGTCTTTTAAATTGAAGAAAGAACACCAAATAGCATTCTGTACACCAATAGAAAAAATAAGCAAGTGCGAAAAATATTTAAAAAAGAATACAGCTTCCAGTAACCCAGTTGACGCTAGCCTAGTGAAACAACTAATCAAAAATGTTGACCACTTAACAACTAAAGAATTAAACAAAATTAACGAATTTATTAATGAAAACTACGACATTTTTGAATCCGAGAAATCTACAGGGCGTACTAGTTTAGTTCAACATAGAATTTATACTGGAGATGCAAGACCAATTCGTCAAGCGCCACGGAGATTGCCATTTGCTAGACAAAAGGAAGTTGAAAACATAATACAAGACATGATAAATGCTGATATTATCGAAGAAGCTTCGGGCCCCTGGTGTTCACCAGTAGTCTTAGTAACTAAGAAAGATGGATCTACTCGCTTTTGTGTAGACTACAGAAGATTAAACCAGGTTACACAAAAAGACAGTTATCCGTTGCCACGAATAGATGATACACTAAACACTCTATCAGGTGCTAAATGGTTTTCTACCCTAGATTTAAAAAGTGGCTACTGGCAAGTAGAAGTACATCCGGATGATCGAGACAAAACTGCTTTTTCAACTGCCCGTGGTTTCTACAGGTTTCAGGTTCTACCATTTGGTCTGTGTAATGCTTCAGCTACGTTTGAACGTCTAATGGAGATGGTTTTAAGAGGACTTACATGGAAAACGTGTCTAGTATATCTTGATGATATAATGATTATGTCCAAAACGTTTGACGAACATCTGAAAAACTTAAGCGAGGTATTTGACAGATTGAGAAATGCCAATTTAAAGTTAAATTATAAGAAATGTTCACTATTTCAAAGAGAGGCATACTATTTAGGACATATCGTTTCAGTAGAAGGAATTAAAACTGATCCAGAGTCAGTTATTAAAGATTGGCCTAAACCAGGAAATAAAAAGGAAATTAGAAGTTTTCTTGGACTCTGTTCATATTACCGAAAATTTATTAAAGATTTTGGCCGCATAGCTAAGCCCCTTTATCGACTAATCGAAAACAACATTGAATTTGACTGGACACCGGATTGTCAAAATGCTTTCATAGATTTAAAAAAACGACTTACAACAGCACCAATTCTAGCATATCCACGAGAAGATGGTAAATTTCTGTTGGATTGTGACGCATCTCAGCATGGTATTGGCGCAGTATTATCACAAGAACAGGAAGGCGAAGAAAAAGTTATTGCATATTTTAGTAAAACAATGGGAAAGGCTGAAAATAATTTTATAGTTAGAACTGACCATAGCGCTTTACAGTGGCTAATGAATTTCAAGAAGCCAGAGGGATAAGTGGCTCGGTGGTTAGAGAGACTCCAACAGTATAACTTCGACGTAGTACATAGAAAAGGGCGTCTCCATAACAATGCCGATATTCTTTCTAGGCGACCCTGTTTGGAACGACAATGCCAGTACTGTAAAAGACTTGAAGATAAAGAGAACATAACCGAAGAAGTAAGTCTCCAGGTAACCACAGTTATACAAGAAGAAGATAATGATCAGACTTCCCTGGAAAACTTTAAAAAGAGTCAAAAGAAAGATAATGACTTAAAAGCCATACGAGAATGGCTTAAAAATGGAGTAAGACCTATTTGGCAGGAAATAACCAAATACAGTGGAACTATAAAAGCGTACTGGGCTCAATGGGAATCTCTGTATCTTTCCAATGGTCTATTATATCGGAAGTGGGAAAGTCCCGATGGAGTACGTATAGTTCAACAAGTGGTACTGCCGAAATCACACATTAAAAGTGTGTTGCAAGAACTTCATAGCAGCCTTTCTGGAGGACATTTTGGAGTCAAAAGAACACTGGCCAGAGTTCGAAACAGATTTTACTGGATCAATTGTCGCCAAAATGTAGAAGATTGGTGTAGGAAATGCGATTTATGTAATGGTAAAAAAGGTCCTAGAACAAGAAGTCGTGGTAAAATGGCACAATATCTTTCCGGAAAGCCTTTTGAACGACTTGCAGTGGATATTCTTGGTCCACTTCCGATGACAGAGAGAGGGGACAAGTACTTAATGGTAGCAATGGATTATTTTTCAAAATGGCCTGAAATTGTACCCCTTCCTAATCAAGAAGCGACTACAGTAGCAGAAGCATTTATAACACACGTCGTATCAAGACATGGAGTTCCTTTAGAGTTACATTCTGATCAAGGACGAAATTTTGAATCAGAATTATGGCAAGAATTAATGAAAATCTTGGATATTAAGAAAACTCGCACTACGCCACTCCATCCTCAATCAGACGGAATGGTCGAAAGACATAATAGAACTGTTTGTCAATACCTTTCAATGTTTGTCTCTGATAATCAAAAAGATTGGGATAGTTTAATTCCTCTATTCCTGTTAGCCTATAGAAGTTCCGAACATGAAGCAACTGGTTATTCCCCATCAATGATGATCACCGGAAGAGAAATGAAGCTTCCTCAAGATCTTATTTTCGGAAGATTGCCCCCCTGCGAAGAAGAACGTTCATTCCCGACCTACATTGAAAATTTGAAAGAAAAATTAGAAAAAGTCTACGAATTTGCTCGTAAAAGTTTGAAGCTTCAAAGTGATAAAGCCAAGGCCAGGCTCGACATACATGCTACTGGTACAACTTTTGCAAGAGGTGACCCAGTATGGTTATACAATGCCACACGTAAGAAAGGACTTTGTCCGAAACTTCAACGAAACTAGGAAGGCCCATACACCGTCCTGCAGAAAATAAATGATCTAATCTATCGCATCCAGTTTTCAGGTAGAAGTAAACCCAAGGTAGTTCATATCGAGAGACTAGCTCCATACCATGGAACTGATCCACCTCGTTGGCTTCAATCGATTCCCGATAGTCCAGTTATTCGAGGCGAATAACTATGAAAGAGGAAGCAGTGTTACGAAAGATTTATCCCACATAGGAAAAGTCCATTGACGAAAAAGATAGTGAAGTTTGAAACGTCAAAAAAAAATTATATTATATAGTTGTCAGTTAGTTATATGGTATTGTCATATTGTTGGTGTTGAATAAAGTTAATTTTCAAGAAGTGTAACAATATCATCTCTTACCCAAAGTGCAACGCCATCAATTTATATTGAGATCTACTAAAATAATTTAAAATTTGCAAAATTATAATTAATAACCTCGTCATCCACTAACCACCAGTATTGCAAAGAAATTTCAAATTTTGAACTCTTGAATCCTTATAATCAGCATATTATAAACAATCCATTTTAAATTGATTTAGTTCCTGTATATTTGACAGAAGGGGATCGTACCATCCCTTCCTTTTTCCTATTTAAAAGTCATTTCTTTATCCTTCACTTAGTCTTTCAAGTAGTCTTTAGTGCAGCTTGACGTTGAGAGGCAATTAATGTATTGGCCGAATTGAGGCATTTTTCAGGTTCTATGAACACAAAAATGCGGCCTGAAATGTTGCAGTAGTTATGATGGTTATGTAAGAGAGTATTTTGTACCTTTTGAAACTTCATTGTCTTTTGCTGCGTGGCTTTGTGCCACTAAACCAGCGCATATATTATGAGTTGTCAGAAAAAGTATTCTTATACTATTATTTTTTAGGTTGCGATTAAAAATATACTTTTATATTCAAGAAAATTATATTTCCTTAATGGCTATTCAGTTCTAGATGTTTGCAAAGTGTGTTTAAAGAAACAAAAAGGCGTTTTATATAAATATAATGTAAAACACATTAAAACTTTAGATTTAGCATTTGACAGCAGCATTGAATTCGGTAAATTCGAAGAAGCCACCGAGTATGGACTGCAGTTAATTAAAAGCTTTTAGTAAGTATACTTAATGCAATTATGTTTTTATCTTCCATGCATCATTGCAAATATGTAGCAGTTATGAATGTTGACCTTCTTTCTTATTGCTTTTTTTTAGTTGTCCGTACTATACTCGCGAAGTTGGTTTTTAGTAGTTTTTCTCTACTATGCTCGTTCATCTGGTTTATGATTGCCTTCTACTTAGCTTTTCTTCGGTTTTCACTGGACCCGTATATAGTTTCTCTATATTGTCGGCATGAGTGATATAATGATATGGTTAATATCCTTGTAAATATTTATCCTTAAAGTTAGAGAACCGCCTCAAGAATTTTGGAAAAGGTATTCGAATCATTCTCCTTCAATAACATTACAAATGTCTCAATTCTCGTATCTGGTATTCTTATTGTTTAAGAAAACAAGGACTGGTACGAGATTAATATTATTCTTTTATATTTTCTGTTCACATTCCCTTTCGTTAATGACTACTACATAATATTATCGACTACGTCGTATGCGAATACATTTCTTTGTTCTTATTTTGTTTAATATTTTTATAATGCTTTGTATTTTCGTCAACGTGTTGCAAATTCTGATCATACGCTGTTAAAAATGAATTGCAGGCTCAAACTACATACAACTAGAAAAATACATCAGACAAAGGAACTAAGGTTAAATAATGCGGAAGAATTCCATATAAAACTGATTAAAAGGAAAAACAGATGTGAATACGGCTTATCACTAATTACCGGAGAATATTGGTTAGGCGGCAACTATGCCATTAGCTATAGATTTATTGATTGAGACTACTTTAAGTAGAAGCAAATGTGTACCCTAAGCGATGCCCCAGATAACTGGCGAAACCTGACGGATAATAGCCTTAGTCTTGGACACCAACGAAATCAATGTCAACGGCGAAATGCTCTCCAACCTACGATTTGCAGACGACATAATTCTGAAAACAGATAACTTAAAATAAATTAGAATTATGCCACCTGTTAGGAAGTTGGTTTGAACATAAATTTTGGAAAGACATAAAATATGACAAATCTGGTACCGAGCGAAAATCCAATAGTCAACTGTAACGAAATGGCCTTAGTTCATAAATGTCAGGGACAACCAAACCGCTGAACTGCAAAGAAGAATCACTATGTATGGAATTATTTAAAAAAGAAGACGTTCGACCTATGTGTACTACCAATCATGAAACATTGTCCTTAACCCAGGCCAGAGCAACCAAGCGCAAAATAGCCCAAAGAAGAATGTAACGGCCGTTAGGACCCTTAAGCTAGCAGGGATACATAAGCGGAATCCAATTTAACCTACGCCATATTTTTTCACTAATTTATTACCACCCTAATAATGTTTCACCACCAAACCACCCTTAAAGGGAGCGATTTTGCTGGCTTAAGGTCCAAGCTAGCAGAATTCAAAAAAAAATTATTTATGATATATCACAGTGTTCTGCTAGGTTTTTACAAATTGATTACCACTCTAGTAATTATTCACCCTCAACTACCCCTTATGAGAAGTCAATAATTCTGTTAGTTTAAACTTTAAAGTGAAAAAATATTCTTTTACAATTTCACTGTAATCTACTTTATAACTAAAATAAAAAAGTGTTCTGTTAAATTTTTACTAAACTTTGACCACTCTGATAATTTTCCACCCCTAACCGATCTTATTTGAAAACGTTCCCGCTTGCTTAATATTCGAGTCAGCGAAATGGAAAACAATATTTTCAAAATACCACAGTGTTCTACTAGGTTGTTACGAAGTTATTACCATCCTAGAATTTTTTACCCTCAATTTCCCCTTGTGGGAAGTCAATAATTCTGTTAGGTTAAAATGAAACGTGAAAGAAATCTTTTTTTACAATTCCACTGTCTACTTATAACTGAAATAAAAAAGTGTTCTGTCAAATTTTTACTAAACTTTGACAACCTTGATAATTTTCCACCTCTAAACCAATCTTATTTGGAAACGTTACCGCTAGCTTAATATTCGGGCCAGCGGAATTAAAAAAAGTTTTTTAAAATACCACAGTATTCTGCTAGGTTTTTACGAATTTATTACCACCCTCAGTAATGATTCACCCCTCAACGGCCCCTTATGGGAAGTCAATAATTCTGTTAAGTTAAAATTTAAGGTGAAAAAATATTTTACAATTTCACCATTCTCCACTTATAACTGAAATAAAAAAGTATTCTGTTAACTTTCTCCTTCACTTTGACCACCCTGATAATTTTCCACCCCTAAACCAATGTTATTTGGAAACGTTCCCGCTAGCTTTGAGCCAGTGGATTTAAAAATAAAATTTTGAAATACCACAGTGTTGTGCTAGGTTTTTACGAATTTATTACTACCCTAGCAATTTTTTACAACCCGACCTTTGTGAGAAGTCTATAATTCTGCTAGGTTAAAATTTAAGATATAATTTAACTGTACTCTATTTAAAATAAGAAACTGCTCTGGTAAGTTTTTACTAAATGTTAACCAACTACACCAATTCTGCCAGTCACACATTTACGCTAGCTGAATACAAAAGAAATCTTTTCGGAAATACGAAATACTACTTAGTGTTGTGTAAGATTTTTACTTTTTTATTACCACCCAAGTAATTTTTCATCCTTCAACTATCCTCTATGAGAATAATTCTGCTAGATTAAAATTTAAGGTGATAAAAAAATCTATTTTTAGTTTTTACTGTATTGTACGTGTAACTGAAAGTATAAATAACTTGCCAGGTTTGTACTGAATTTGATTTACCCTGATAATTTTTGACACCCTAAGCAACATTTAATGGAAAACATTCCACAAGCTACACATTTACGATGGCTGAATACATAAATCTTTTTGGAAATACAAAAGTGCTCTGCTAGATTTTTACCAGATTAGTCATTTTTTTCTCGACTACCCTAATTGAAAAGCATTCTGAAATGTCATTATGTGCTAAATAATATATATTTTTTAAATGTTTAAATATGAAAATACGTTATTACAAAAACTATAAATTTTAACTGTTTTAAAAAATTGACTCGGATTCGAGTCGTGAGTACCGTTTTATGAATATAAAATAACTGAAATCAAGTTGAGTTTTAGTAAATACAATGGAATTGTTATATGTCACAGAACAAATACCATGTAAGAAATATTCAAATTGCAATAATTTTTTATGTCTACTACATTAATTAGCTAATTGTAAAAGCGGATCGAGAGACCTTGCGCAAATTATGAATGTTCTTTTGAAAAACACTTTTTTAAATACGAGTAGCACAAACACTTAAAATAAACTTTTATTTACACTAGCAAAGATTTTAGTTACAATTCAAAATATATTATTCAGACTTGAAATACAAATATAACATATTATTATCACATTAATGTCAGACTAAAAAAGGTTGTTGTACAATGCTTTATTTATAATCATTACACTTGCTGAATTTGCTGTTTTAGTAAGTCGACTTATCAGAAATCGATTACTTATCGATTGCAATTACATTCAATGTCTTTTCCACAACATCCCTTTTACTATGATCTTGTCGTCGATAATCATAAATACACGGATACTTTTCTATAAGTTCCACAAATTTAATATTAAACACTGGATCATCTAACATGTTTAAACACTTTATTTTGTATACAGACAAATATACGAAACATCTTTGTTGCTCAACCACAGGTCAATATTATCGCTTTTCAACACGCACGTCGTGTCGCTAGAAACACAGATTGCTCCTCACAGGCACAGGCAATAACGATGTCACGTTGCGTTGGTGTGCGATATGAGATTGAATGAATAGATTAAATAGATGTCAATAAATATTGCGCGTTGCCAGTTGCTAGTTGCGTATTGCTCTGGTGTACGAGCCGCCTTCAATTAGTGTAGAATGTGTTTAACTATGTATTACTAAACCGAACATAGCCGTTAGACGTGTGGTGTCAACTGTCAAGGTTAATGTCAACTATCAAAATATCATCTGTTAAAAGGTAAGTTTCTATTTAGGTTCCGATAAACGATTATAAAGCTTATCCAATTATTAAAATATCCTAATATATGTGGATACATTAATTTTAAACATGGCACAGTCACACATGCATGGACCTGTAAAATTGCTTCCAGATTTCGACTTACAGGGGCAGAATGCCGCTACCACATGGAAGTTTTGGAAAATCTCATTTGAAGATTATCTAGTAGCCACAGGGAAAGATCAGTCTGCCGATAATATAAAGCTGGCAATCCTCAGAAAAATAATAGGAGCCGAGTCCGCTAGAATAATGTGCACAATTGCAATCCCTGATGGAACCGCTGAACCCTACAAATACATGATGGAACAGCTAGAGGTATATGTTAATCCAAGAGCCAATGAAGTGTTTGAAAGGTACAAGTTTTTAAGCAGAAACCAAAAAGAGGGCGAATATTTTGAGCATTACCTCACTGAAGTAAAGCACCTGGTGAAATCTTGTAATTTAAATGTAACTGACCCAGATGAAACAACTGAGGAGAAAGCTCTAAGAGACAGAATTGTCATGGGCATTCGTGATACAGTCACAAGAGAAGCTCTACTAAAAATAGACAAGCTAAAGTTAAATAAAGCCACAGAAATTTGCTGTGCAAGTAAAATCAGTAAGAACTAGAACAAAATGTTTGCAGAAGAGAGCATCGCAGAAATTCATGCATCAAGAGATTTCCCAAGGATAAACATACATCGCATAAACTCGGTTCGCTAATCCCAGTCCGAACTGTCTAGTGAATTTAGTAATTATTTTTTTGCGAAGTTAGTTACTTTTTGACAGACTAAAAGTGGCTGGAAATTACTAACAACCAAGCACCCGTACTCATAGCCAATATTAATAGTAAACAAACTAAATAGTAAATAAAATAGAACTTTGCGAATTACCGACAATCAATATTTATTTATCTGCACCATATAATAAATAGTTATGTTAAATTATAACAACTAAATATATATTTTTTAAATATATACTACCCAAAATTTGATGGGTTTAGTATACACTTCGACTATTTAGAATAATTCTTCTTTTTTTAAAGAAAGAAGTCTGTAATAGCAGGATACTTGAGCTATTAATACTGAGAAGTAGGAATTGTTGTGTTGTAGGTTTCCGACAATGAATCTGTCAAAATTTGTCCGAACTAAGCGAATGGAGTTTACAAGCAGAAAACAGCAAGACAAATTTAAATGTAGGCGCTGTCAAACAATGCACGGGCCAAGGAAGTGTCCAGCATTTGGAAAATCATGCTCACGGTGTGGAATCTTGAACCACTTTGCAGTTGCTTGTAGAGTAAAAAAGTTAGAGAATGTCGACAACCAAGAGAAATCTGACAGTGATAGTGATAGTAGTTCTAGTTTAGTGATAAATAATGTTGATATAAGGTTGAATGCTAGAATAAATGAACTTTGAAAAATTAAAGGCAAATATCGAGCACAATTTTAATAATTAAATCTTGCCCAAGTACTTTCGCTTTCTACAGCATCTTCAGGGACATTTCGTCAAATTTGGGCTATCCAGCAAGCGCAGAATGTAATAAACATAAATTGTACATAACACTACACTAGAACAAGGACAAACAGTTTAAAATTATTTAAAATATTCTACGCTACATGATTGTCGGCAACAGGAGAGAGAATCTAATATATAATAATAAATAATGTTAATGTTTCAGATCAGCTACGGGACCTTTGGGATGATATTTTTGAAGTAGAGAATTCCAAATTTAAAGTAAATCTAGACACAGGGGCTGACATTTCAGTAATACCAAACAAAATTTTTAAAAGGATTGACAAGCAGTTTAAGGTATGTAATAATAAATTTATTGTAAAGGGTTTTGAATGCACTCAGGCAAAAACTGTTGGTACTGTAAGCCTTCATTGTAAGTATAAGAACAGAAATATATATGAAAACTTTGTAATTGTTGAAGGAGCTAACAAAATGTTGCTGGGTGGGCAGGCTTGTGTTGATCTTGGTCTTTTAAAACGAATAAACAGGGTAAATATTAAAAAATGTAACAACAATGTTGAGAAACATCAATTCATAGCAGAGCATCATGAAATATTTTCTGGCTATGGAAGATTTGAAGGGAAATTTTAGATAAGCAGTCAGTTATCCACCTACAAAGGTTCCATTCGCCATAAAAGATGCTCTAAAAAACGAGCTTGACAGGCTAGTGCAGAGGAAAGCCATAGTAAAAGTGGATGAAATAGACCCTCGTGCCAGCATAAACCGTATAGTAATTGTTGAAAAAAGTAATGGTACATTGAGATTATGTCTAGTTCCACAAAACCTTAATGGTCAAATTGTACGAAAACCACAACCAGTCAAGACCATTGAAGAAGTGTGCTCCAATATGATCGGAAAAAAAATATTCACTGTATTTGATTTGGCTGAAGGGTACCACCACTTAGAATTAGATGAGAACTCATCTTGGAGTTTTGCTACACCTTTTGGTATCTACAGATATGTGGTTCTACCTTATGGACTTTCAAACTCCCAAGACTTATTCCAGGAACAAGTTGAAAGACATTTTGGAGACTTAGAAAATGTCCAGATCTTACATGACGACATGATAGTAGTGGGCCGAGATAAAGAGGAACATGATAAAGCAGTTGCACAAGTTATAAAAAGAGCTAAAGAAACCGGCGCCAAATTCAATAAAGTAGAGAAAGTATTCTCAGAGAAAGGTATGGAAATAGATCCAGATAGAGGTAAATCTCTTTGTAAATTGGAAAGACCAAAAGACAAAACTGAACTTCAAAGAATAATTGGAAGCTTTAATTATGTTAGAAAATATATCCCGAACATGGCAGAGATATATTAAACCTTTATGTGAACTTTTAAAATCTGAAGTAGAATTTAAATGGCTGCCATTACAACAAAGGTGTTTTGAAAACTTAAAAGAAATAATTACTAAATCTCCTGCATTAACGCCATTTGACCCAAAGAGGAAGATTACACTACAATGTGATGCCTCCAAGAATGGATAAGTTTGCTGTATGTTCCAAGAACATGAGAATAAAATTTTAAAACTGGTAGCTTGTGCTTCTCGAAATATGAATGATCACGAAGTGAACTACAGCCAAACAGAGAAAGAACTTTTATCAATTCATTATGGCACCCAAAAGTTCCATGATTTCATTTATAAATCTATTGTTGATGTACAGACAGACCATAAACCAATTATATCTATTATGGCAAAACCTATATGTAAAATTGGATCTGTGAGATTACAACGATTAAGGTTGAAACTTCTGAAGTATTCCTTGAATACATTATATGTTTCAGGTAAAAATATTCATTTCGCAGACATGTTGTCACGTGATAGTTTAAAAGTACCTGAAATGATTGAAATGGTACATTCTGTGAGCAAACATCTACCAATGAGTATTGAGAAACGATCTTAATTAAGAGAATTCACGAGTAAGGATGAAACACTTTCAAAAGTTTTTGACTACTACTTCAATGGATGGCCAAAAGAGAATATGCTACCAGCAAATTGCAAACCATACTATAAGCTAAAAGATAGCATCTTTGTTGAAGCTGGTATAGTCTTCCTTGAGGACAAAATTATAGTTCCTACAGCTCTGAGAAAGAATTACATGACAATAATGCATAAGGGACACCTAGGTATAAGCAAAACCATAAATAAGGTAAGAAAAATATTTTATTGGCCCCACCTTAATGACAACATCACAACATTCATAAAAGAATGTAGGACATGTGAAAAGTACTTACCCAAAAATTTCAAGGAACCCATGTTACCTCATTCTGTACCTAAGTTACGATTTAATAAAGTTGCCTCTGATATAGTGGAGTTCGGCGCTAAATATTATCTTGTAATCATAGACTATCTTTCCCATTGGATAGATCTTGATATTTTAAAAGATAAGACTTCAAATTCTGTAATCAGTGCTTTCCAAGATCTGTTCAGTAAATTTGGATACCCACAGTTTTTAATTGCTGACAACTTACCCTTTGTGTCACAGAAATGTTTGAATTATTACCGTGAAAAAGATATAACTATTGCAACATGTACTCCAGAGAGAGAGTGGCACCAAAATAATGGTCTTGCAGAAAAGGCTGTCAGTATCTCAAAACAACTATTAATGAAAAGTGTAGAAACAAACACTGATTTTCGTGAATCTGTAATGGAATATAACAATACAGGAATTATTGCACTGCATGCCTCTCCAGCCCAGATTCTTCAAAGCAGGACTTTACGGACTCAACTACTCATAACTAGTAAACAATTAGAATCTCAGATACAGAAAACAACATATGGATTGCTGTGCAAACAAGGGAAGGTGAAAATACATTATGATAAAACAGCACGTAAAGCAGTAACTGAGTTTAAAAAAGGTGATAAGGTAGTAGTGAAAAGTAGAAGGGATGAAATATGGCACAAAGCAGTGGTTATTGAAAAAGCTAAGGAACCAAGATCATACTGGGTCAGAAAAGAGTATAACAATAGAATAGTTAGGCGCAATACAAACCAAATGAAACACTCTATAACAAAATCCCAAGCTAGTGAGCTGCTACTAGAACCTGAGTTTTACCCTGACTTAGCTCAAGCCAATAATCTATATGCCCAAAAGCAAAACATTGTAGTAAGACAAACAAAATAATGTACATAAACAGAACAATGTAAACACACACCCAAATGGTAGTGATATAACAAAAAATAGACAGAATCATGACCACCATCACGAACCTCACAGTACTGCCAACTTAGGAATTGTTAAGCCCCCAAAAACATCTATAAATACTTCAAACAATCTTAGCCCCAAAAGGACCAACAGCTCAAAATCAGGTCGTCTAATCAAACCCCCATAGAATGGACCTTTTGAGGGGAAGGTGTTTAACTATGTATTACTAAACCGAACATAGCCGTTAGATGTGTGGTGTCAACTGTCAAGGTTAATGTCAACCATGGTACAATGAATACACAAGGTATGATACATAATGTTCCAAAATCGGTTCGCTTTCGCGCATGACGTAGTCAAGAACGCTTATTCCCGCAACATTTGAATGTAGTTGTATAGGAAAGACTTAATTTTAAGTTTTTTTTTTATATAATTTGGCTAATTTAATTATAGTAATTATAAAGAGATGATAAAATTATGTTATTATAATATTTATCCTTTATAAAACATAGATATCCTTTATAAAACAAGTTTTAATTATCTTTTATTACACGTAGGTACAGGTTAATTAACTTATACTCCAGAGTTCGATATTTCAGATGTTTAAAAAGATACAGAAAAGTGGTAAACGTATGTATACCTACTGAACTAAACACAAAATCAAAATAAATAATGACAAAGTCAACTTTATTTATATCGAATGAGCTAGCTGGCCATCGAATATGAGTGTAGTGAGGTCACACAATATTGCACAACATTTAAAATGACATATTTTGTAATATTTACACATAAAATTTTTTGGTATTGTTTATAATAATGATTACATTGTATATTTTAATAATGATAACATGATTTAACAAAGAAAAATATGTTATTTTGGAAGATGCTAAATTGATTTCCTCCGAAACAGTTCTTATTGCAAATTGCATAGCAGGCTGAGGCTAGTTTCTTAATTAACAAATCAATATGAAGAAACCATTTTAAGGTTTCATGACTAATAATTAATAAAAATAAAGATTTAGACTTACGTCGTTGACCTAGAAGTAGTAAGAAGCTGCTCAACATACTTTTTGGACTCTCTGTGTTCGCCTCCTTGTATGCGTTTCTTTTGGTTGGTTAAAAGGGTAGCCGATGTTAATTTAGGCAAATAAAGACTAGGTACTGCCTCAGGTTTGAGTTTTAGACCCTTTTTAGAAACGTAATTTAAAAGTTCCTGTTGTAGATTTCTTTGGTAATCTTCAGTTTTAAAATGTGTAGAACAAATTCTTGCAATATTACAATTCAAATTATCCTATCTACAACAAGATATAATCCACAGTTTTCTGGTCACACTATCTTTAGGAAATGTATGAAACCTAAAGATTTTATCTTCATTGTCACTATTGCAACAAGCAATTGCACAGCGTACTTTGAAAAAGGTACAAAACCAGATATACAATGGCAAATAAAAACTTTCAGTTTTACAAAAAAAAAATAATATACAGTATGAATAAACAGTAACTAAACTCCATTTGTAAAAAGACACATATGTAAGCATATATCTAAATTATTTTTCTATTATAAAATAGATGACTCAGTCAGTATTGAGTTACTTTAAAATATATTTATTATCTCATAACTTGCAATTTGCAATAGTCACTATTGATAACCGATATTATTGTTGAACTTTTGTTTCTATACAAGCTTTCTGTCTTACCGGTGTAAAGTAGTCTGAAGTCGATATTTATTGTGTTTTGCGTTTGAACTAATTTGTGTCTTATTTTCATATTACATATTATATTGTTTGATAAGTAAATTTTGCATATAATAATCGGTAGGTTATAGTAATGTGTATATTTTTTATTTTACTAAATGTCATTAGAACTCATCTAAAATACCATATTGAATTGTAAAACAGATTTTTCTTTATTGTACTCTATTTTGTTTTTATTTCAGTAAAACTGCTTGGAAGTGAGTGACAGTGAATCAGAATAAGCAAATCTACTACTATTTACCTATTCACAGTATTTCATCTGCAGAAAATTTTTAAATTTCAAGGGATTTGCATACAAAAAGAGTACTTAAAATATTAGTATATGTATGAAAACAAAATCAGAGGATGCCCCAGATGCCCAACCTGGGGAAGAAAACAACCACAGAGACAACAAGCCCCGCAAAAAAGGCCGCAACAAACATCAAGCGGACCTTCCTACGCACAGGCAGCAAAAGCGCAAAATACCGAGAACACCATCTTGATCTCGAAACAACAGCAAGACGGCCTAGTGAACTCAGTTAAGGAACTGGTCACTAGAATTGTCCACGAGGCGATTGCAGATATAAAGCTAGCACTGAACTAGTGCACGCAAACAGGGGATACTTGAGGATAGGCTCCTGGAACCCAGGAGGCATAAGGACCAACCAGAATATACTGGACGAACTGGTCAATAGATATGAAATGGACGTCGTGGCAATACAGGAAACAAAGCTCACGAACAACATCAACATCAAGTTTCCAGGCTACGACATATACAGGAACGACAACACAGCAAGATCAGGTGGCACAGCAATATTAGTGAAAAAAGGCATAGGTCACATCAGAATTCTAACACCACAACTAAATACTATGCAAGCAACAACAATAAGAGTACAAATGAGGCAAGGAGAAGTCAGAATTACCTCCGCCTACGTAAGACCACAAGACCTACTGATTGAAGACGACTTAAATATGTTCCTAAACAACGAACCCTCAATCATAATAGGAGACCTAAACGCAAGATCCCCAAACTGGAACGACAGAGCTACGAACAGAAACGGAAGACTACTAAACACATACATAGAAAATAAGGACGATGTTATGGCAATGGGCCCCACAGACCCAACGCATTACCCAGGAAACGGACTTCCTACACACATAGACATTGTAGTAGCAAGAAACCTAGGACTACAAACAGAAATACAAACATTAAACGAAGGCACAACGGACCACAACCCCATCCTATTAGAACTAGGAACGTGGGAAGAAGAAAGTACAATCAAAAGAGTTAAAAAGAAAACAAAGTGGACAAACTTTAAAAGACTCGTGAGCACTGGAATTAACATAGTTCCAGTGATAGACAACCCACGAGAAATAGAAGACAGAGTCCTAGAGTTGGAAAACACCATCCAACAAGCACTCAGAAACAGCACTACAGAAGAGGAAGTAGAAATGCACACGGGAAGATTTAAGGATATACCACAAGAAATAAAAGACTTAATAAGGGAAAAGAACAGAGCAAAGCAGACAGCGGGAAGGACAAGGAACCAGACAGACAAAAATAGAGCAAATAGGCTAAACAGAGAGGTCAAAACAGCACTACAACAACACCGTAGTGAAAGCTGGGAAAACCACATAAGAGACATGGACGAGCAAGGACCAAATATGCAAAATATTTGGAGGCTCCAGAGAATACTGAGAAACGACAGAAAGCAAATCCCTCCATTACATGGAGAAAACGGAATAGTCTACACCACAGAGGAAAAAGCAGAAGTAATGAGGAGCACTCTCGAAAGAGAGTGTACATTAAATTACCACCCAGATGAGGACATCGACTTCATAGAAGAAGTCGAAAGACAAAGAGGAAGACCCGAAAACCCGAACGAAATCATCCCTCCTACATCACCGGAGGAGATAAACGAGCTAATTAAAAATAGCTCGCCGAAAAAAGCACCTGGTCGCGATCAAATAACGAACAGGGCTCTAAAATACTTACCAGTGAGAGCCATAGTATATCTAACAAATATTATCAACGCGATGCTAAGATTCAAGAAATTCCCAAACAGATGGAAAGAGGCTCATGTCATAATGTTACCAAAGCCCGGAAAAAACAGCACATTCCCGCAAAACTACAGGCCAATAAGCTTACTACCTGCAATCAGCAAGATTGTAGAGAGAATAATACTCATCAGACTCCAAGCTGAAACAGACAGATTAGATATAATACCCGAAGCCCAATTCGGTTTTAGATCAGAACACTCCAGTGAGCTACAAGTACTTAGATTAACAGAGTACATAGCAGCTGGATTTAATGACAAACAATTCACAGGAGCTGTCTTCCTAGATGTAAGCAAAGCTTTCGACAGGACAAGTCCTATCCGAACTCGGGAACCCGGAGGCTGGAGTGCCACATGGAGTGGTACTGTCACCTCTACTGTACACGATATACACAGCAGACATACCTAGAACACCAGATACACTACTAAGCCTCTATGCCGACGACACAGCGATAGCGGCCAAACACAGAAATGTAGACATAGCGGTAAACAACTTACAAACAGCGCTAGATGACATAGAAGAATGGAGTTTAAAATGGAAAATCGCTATAAACTCCGAAAAGACACAGGCTGTACTTTTCAAAAAGAGGCACCAACAACCAGAAGAACAGGTAACTGTGCAAGACAATCTCATCGAGTGGAAAAGTGAAGCAAAATACCTCGGAGTAATCATGGACAAAGGCTTAACATTTAGCAAACATGTAGAAGCTACAGTACAAAAAGCCAACATGGCAAGAGCATCAATAAGAGGCCTAGCAGGAAGGAAAAGCAAACTTAGATTGAAAACAAAAATAAGATTAATAAATAGTATAATTCTTCCTATACTAACATGCATCTCTCGCATGGGGACACATATGCAATACATCAAAAAAGAAAATACAAGCGGCACATAACAACAGCCTAAGAGAAGCAGTCAACGTACCGAGATACGTAGCAGAAAGATTCCTCTTTAGAGAACTTCAACAAATCAGAGTGACCGACACAATGAAAGAAAAAGCTAGGACAAAGTTAGAGAGAGAACCACCCCAACCACATATTGCGAGAGATATTGAGGTACGACGCTTTCCACAGATGGAAGCACAAAAGACCCAAACAACAAATAGTAGAATAAAATCATAATACTAGAGAGAAAATCAACAATCACACCAGAGAGAAAACACTTCAAAAAACAACAACAACGCACAATGAAGATAGTTCGTAGCACATAACCCTCGTGGACAATCGCAACGTACAGTGTGGACCCAGTAAATTTTATGTAGATAATTTATTATATAAATATGCACTAATTCTGATTTTATGTTTCAGGCATCCTACAAAAAAAATCCAAAAAACAACAAAAAACGGCTTCAGCCACCAAAAAAATCAAAAAAGTACTAACAAAAACCGGCGCAAGCCACAAAAAAATATTAACAAAAACCACTAAAAACTCGGGCATGTAGGGCCCAACCCCTTGAGCACCAAGTCGCCGAACTGAGCCTAGCTCAGAACGGAGACTTGAGGCCCAAGTAAGCAATTTTAGTTCGCGGATAAGCCACATTAAGATAACAGGAATATAGCGACAATGCGCTGTCCTGAGTTTTGAATTCGGTTAGGAAACCATGTTGGGGTTCTATTACCCAGGATCTCCACATGAAGAGCATTTGGCTGATAGTTGCGCCCCTATCGCGCATCAGAGTGCTATATGGGGGAAAGGGATGGTCTGGAGCATTGGAGCGCGGTGGAGTGACTCCTGTTTTTACTCGAGTTAATACACCTCGCTCCAATGAATTGTTACATCCGAACGTAATTCTTAGGGGTGAACATTTCTCACAGGCTGGGTTTAATTAAATTGCTTGCTTGCTTGAAAACAAAAATAAATATTTCGCCTGAATCTCTAGGAGAAATAAACGCTACTAAAAATATATTTTTTATTCAATTATCACCAAAACAAAACATTTAAAAAAAAATTAGATCATTTTTTAACCATAATTTCAAAATTATTGTGTACGTTAAGCTGTAATAATGGGTTCGAGGTGGTTCAGGATACCGAACAACGGTGGTTCAGGCGATCTTAACTACGTCACACTCCTGGGCCAGCTGTCAAATGTCATGCGCAATATCATACCTTGTGTATTCATTGTACCATGAATGTTAACTATCAAAATATCATCTGTTAAAAGATAAGTTTGTATTTAGGTTCCAATAAACGATTATAAAGCTTATTCAATTATTAAAATATCCTAATATATGTGGATACATTAATTTTAAACAGAATGAAATCTCTCAATCATCCCATTGGATTACGGATTCTCTGGCGTTGTATAGTGGATTGAGATTTTATGTGAGTCGATAAATTCTTGTATTGCCCCGTTTTTAAATTCTGTACTATTATCGGCTACTAATGCTACCATCATTGTTGGGAGTCCATGGTACAAAAATTGGTACTAGTGTAATAAGCCGGAACCATGTCTACGGAGATGAAATTTATATCAATGAATTCTGCTTCACTTACTAATGATTGTGCAATGATTTTTATTCGGTGCAAAACGTTCTTTTTTATGTAATTTCCATTTAAAATATGCCCGATTTTTAAAAGCCACCGCCATTATTCGCCATTATTTACCATGAAACAACAAGAAATGACAGGAATGACAACTGTTTCTTATGGCCAAGTGTTGCCATAGTTATTCAAAATTATGTTTTCTAATGAAAAATAAAAATTTACCTAAAACGTAAAGTTTATAAATTATTACCTACTTTTAACTGAAAATTATAGCTTTTTTACAAGGGTCAGGTTAGATTTGGTTACGTTACTTTACGTTTATTATCACGTTTACTTATGAAAAATAAAAATTTTGATTTTTAATTATACAAAATTTTATTCTTATTACTGCTTTTTTTACCAGCGTTAGGTTAGATTTGGTTACGTTGGTTTAGTTTTAATTTCATGTTTTCTTATGAAATATAAAAATTTTGATTTTTAATTATATTATAACATTTTATTTATTTATATTACTGCTTTTTTTTATCAGTGTTAGGTTAGTTTGGTTACGTTGGTTTAGTTTTAATTTCATGTTTTCTTATGAAATATAAAAATTTTTATTTTTAATTATATTATAACATTTTATTCTTATTACTGCCTTTTTTTACCAGTGTTAGGTTAGATTTGGTTTATTGGTTTACATTTTTAATAATAAAATTAGACGATGGTGATAAAAATTTTTAAGCAATTCGTTGAATTGCTTAAATTTTGTTTTATTTGTTTATCTTAAAAATATATTTTTTGTAATAAGTCAGAAAAAAATGCAGTTCGGACAATTTTTCGGCTATCAAATGAACGACTAAGTCTTCTTCGAAAATAGTAAAACAAATGTAGAAAAAAAAATATTTAGGTATTATTGAAAAACAATTTTACAAAACTATGCAAATTTTTTACGAGTATTTATAAACTAATAAGTTAAAAATATAACTTTTTTCTTATTGTTCGCAAAATAATTATTTTTACATATTCATAAAGTATATTTTTTCTCGAATTTACAAAGAAATAAAAGAAAGGGTTCAGTAGGCGGTACTGTAGACTAGCGCAAAGATTTATATTAATCAACAAAATTGCTGTTTTTACTATTCTCTTTACAATTTCATAATATTCTCAAATAAATGTCTCATCATCCAATGTTCATTCTCGAAGGATAGGGTAGGGATTTTTATTACGAAAGGGGAGAATGTTTGTTGTACCCGTTTAGGGTCGGTTGACCCTCTTCAGGCTTGAGTTTGAATTTGTTTTTAATGGTGTACTCAGCAAACAGACCAAAAAACCACCGGCGATTTACCATTTTTCTTCTTCTTCTGAGGAGTTGTCGTCACTTATGTCAGCCAGTGAGCCAGGGGCGAAAGGATTTGTCTGGATTGATGTTCTTTCCAGATTGAATGTGTTGGTTTTCGAGCTGGGTACGACAAGCCCGGTCTCTAGTGATCATTGGTCCTGTGCAGTCTCGAGCTTAACTCGGCCCCAAAACCAGTTTATTGCACTGTAATTTTGTGGCCAAGTGTGCTCGTGAGTGGAGGCGCCTCGGCTTTCGAGAGTTGACCCGCCGCATTTCGCTCTGTGTGAATGTGTGTGTAAATCAAACAGTGACGGCCGCTGCCATTTCGATGTTACAGAGTCCGTCGAATCACCTAGATTTTCTCCGACCATCCACAGACTCCGTATAAAGTAACGGAGGCTGCAGATGGTCGGAGGTCTCGGTGATGAGGATGATAAGGTAGCAGAAAGAGTGCCCCTTTCACTGTTATATTTGTGTGTATGTGTGTTATGTGAATTTGTGCTTAGTGTGCATGTGTGCGAATCTGAATCGACAGAAACTAAAACCGTGTTCTCTAGTGACCATTGTTCCTGCAGCCGTTTATGCGTTTGCAATCGACTTCAGAACTAGTGTATTGCACTATAATTCTGTTATCGGTTGCTCACGCTAACGGCCAGGCCTCGTCGGAGTTCGATAGACGGTTCCAGCAGCTGTCGATTCAGTTGAGAAAATAGTTGAGGCTATTTTCTCAGGGACGGACAGGTATCATTGAGTAGTGAGATTGGGAAACCGCAAAAAACCAATCTCCCCCTGTCCAGGGTAGGGAAAAGGATTTGACAAGTTATGTTTGGGATCGATAGGCTAGTGGGGTGGCCTCAAGGATGTCAGCGTATTCATCCGGAAGTTCGTCAATGCAAGCCTGCATTAGAATAGACGGTGGATGAAGGTGTTTGCTTTTGGGCTTCCGGGTGGATACGTGACCGCGGAAAGAACAGGAACTTTTTAGGGTGTTTTGAGTGATGGATAAGGGGCCGTTGATTGTTTTAAGAGTAAAGTTCCTGTTGAGAGTTTTTATTCTCTCGATGATGGGGGTGGTGTTCGCTGTTTGGTGGGTTTCACGGGAGGAGAAGTACCAACGTTTTCTGCACGTTCTACGCAAAATTCTGCGCTCCGCAGCAGACAGCCTTCTCTGTTGATAATCCTTAAGAAGGCAATATAAGCTTGACTTATACTCAATAACGGGTCGAATGAATGTGTGAGAGTTTTTTTGTTTGTTTTGCCAAACGTCCCTGATAATGGTACTAGGAGTCGGGCTTGGTTCCTGACCCTATCTAAAGTTGCCTTTAGATCAGGTTCCCAGTTAAGTGTTTTAGTAAATAAAACACCCAAATAGGAAGCTGTCGGGCTAGTAATGAGTCTTTCTCCCATCAAATATAGGGGCGTTTGATCAATGCGATTTTGAACAATGCCAATTGATGTTTTAGGGCTGCGAAATACAATAGTTTTCGTTTTCGCAGCGTTTAGCGTGACTCTCCACTCATTACACCATTCTTCGACACCGTTTAAAAGAGTTTGTGCTCTTCTAAAGGTTCTCTCGGGGAAGTAACCGTCTGGTGTTGTTAGGAGGGCAGTGTCATCTGCGTAGAGGTACATTTGCGTGTGTGGTATGTTTTGAATAGGGATAGAACTGTTGTATGTGATGTACAACAGGGGTGCGAGTACTGAGCCTTTGGGTACTCCCGCTCGGGGAGTGAATGGGGTGGAAACTTGATCGCTTACTCTCGCTCTCACTGTTCTATTCGACAGGTAAGAATGAATGATTTTAATGAATTGTAGAGGTAGCCCGATGTCAATTAGTCTTCGAATTAGTCCGTCATGCCAGACTTGATCGAAGGCCTTTTGTACATCAAGAAACGTGGCTATGGCGATACCGTTACAGTTTATTGTCTGTGTGACTTTAGTAGTGAAGTCTATTAATGCATTTTTTGTGGATCTATTTGGTTGAAATCCGTACTGAAATTTGGGGATGATATTGTGAGTGTCGAGATAGTCACTGAGCTTCTCTTTTAGGATTAGCTCAAGAACTTTACCTAGTGAATTTATTAAGGAGATAGGTCGATATGATTCCACATTACTACGGGGTTTACCCTTTTTGGGTATCATGATTGTGTTTGCTATTTTCCAAGGAGTAGGAAAATAGTAATTTTTGAGACATGCATTAATAGTTTTTGTGAGATGCGGGATTATACTCTCAGGAAGTTGCTTTAGACCCCTTCTACTGATATTGTCAGGTCCGGGAGAATTATTTTTGCCTATTTGGCAATAACTCTCCGTTTCTCTGTCAGTAATAGGGTCCATGATTGGGACGTGTTTTGGAGTTTGATGCATGAGAGTATTTCTTACTGCGAATTCAGTTTCGAGTTTGAATAAGCGATCAAAGTTAGGGTTATCAGGGGTATGAAAATTTTCGATAAGCGACTTTTTAAATGCTTCTGCTTTTAGTTCAGGGGAACTAATAATTTGATTGTCAATCAACAGATAAGATGGTTGTGATAATTTTTGTTTGGTTAGGACTTTAAATTTGTTCCAGAATTTAGCCCCATCTCTGTAATCCAACTTCGAGGTAGCATCCTCCCACTGGCGAGCCTGTAGGATGGATATTTCCCTCTTAATTCGAGCAGAGATGCGATTATATTCTGTTTTGACAAGGGGGTCTCTGTTGATTTTATATTGACGTAAAAGCCGTCTTTTTTTATGTATTTTGGCAATGATGTGTTGTGGAAGTGCCGGTGAAAAAGGTAGAATGCTTTTCATTGGAATTGAGTGATTGATTGCCTCGATTATAAGGTTTTCAATTTGAATTACACTCTGGTCAATACTTTCATTAGTATTAAGTTCGCCTAACTCGGAAATATTATTAGTTATGAAGTTTTGAAATTGTGGCCAGTTTGCGCGACGATAATCTCTTATTTGTCTAGGGGAGGTGGGATTTGAGGTGACATGATATCAGAGTTAACTAATATCGGAAGATGGTCGGACGTTATTGTGTCGCCTATGTGGCACCGATCATCGAACCTATGCATCACGCTACCCGTAACGATGATGTGGTCCACGATAGATGCCCCATTTGCGTTCAAAAACGTGTAATCAGTGTTTGTGATTCTTATAATTGGAAGGTCTAGAAGTATATCAGTTAATCTGATGCCTTCAGGATTACTAAAATGATCACCGAATTGGATGTGTCTACAGTTCAGGTCGCCCATGAGAATTGCTTTATTTAGAGTAGAGAAATACTCTAAAAGTTCTAGAGAAAGCGGGCTCGCTGGATGCCTGTAGTAAGAGATTATCGTAAGGGTTTGGTTGTTTGGGAGATGCAGATCAAGGAAGTCCACGTTGGGCGGAGGGATGTTTTGCGGAAATTTGTGGGGGGAGTGTGGTAGTCCGTGTTTGATAAGGATACCATTCCCACGGGAAACCTGACAGCGGCTTCGAAATATTGTTGTATATCCTGCAAAAGTCGGAGTGTTTCGACAAAGTGTGTCAGTGATGGCAAGGATTTGGATGTTATGATTTTGCAGGATATGTTTGATTTGGGGTCTCTTTTTAGAGATCCCTTGGCAATTTACTGCACCGATTGTGAAATCCATAAACGGTTAGTTTAGAAATTGGGATGGAATGTTATGTCGACGTTGTTATTGTGGCCAGACAATACTATTGTATGGCCGAAGATTTTGTCAATCACAGAGCTCGTGATTGACGTTATGAGATCCCTTCTTTCGGGTAGAATATTTAGAAGCACAAGGGTGCTAAGTTTAATGGTGTTTTTAAGGTCAGTGGTTAGGTCGAAGGGGGGAGTTGATCTTTCGATCGACAAAGGTTGGGTTTGACGGGTGTCTATGGGTTTTTCTTGCCTTTTCGGGCATCTGTTTGAATATGCGGGATGTTCGCCTCCGCAGTTCGGGCATTTAGGTGTGGTAAGAGTTGAACATTCACTAGATTTGTGGTTTTGTCCGCAGTTCGGACAGACAAATGTTCTTTGGCGGCATTCAGAGATGCAGTCGCCGTTTGTGCAGCATTTGCTGCAATATTTTGGGGTTGGTATTGCGGGATTTGCTCCGTGAGGGAGCTCAGTATAATGGATGAGTCCATGAATGGAAATGCCATAGTTTAATACGTGAGAGTATTTATCTGATGAGGTCGTCAGGACTTTAATTAAACGGGTGTCTTTTCCAGTCTGCAAAGATTTTACCCTCCACAGTCTGGAGACAGGAATTTCTTGTTCATCGAGAATTTGTTTAATTTCTTCCTCAGAGTAATCGTGTGAAACGTTCACAATGAGGAATAGATAATTTGTGGGCTTTGGGGCCTGATTTGCGGAAGTGTGATTTCTTGACGTGACTTTGATCTGGGTTTGTCCTGTGGCTTTGTGTATCCTCAACTGCATTTCTTCGGAGTTTAAGGAATGTAGGGTGCGTAAATGAGCAATGCCGTGGCTTAGGACTTTTAGTGAGTGTATCTTTTGATACATTAAAGGGATGCAGTTGAGAACTCGAAAGAAGGTGCGCTGATTGCACAAGTCTTGTGGAATGTCCTTTATGAGGGATTCGAATGTTTTTGGGTTGTTTATGGAGTTGGTTATGTTAGGATTGGTTCGAGGTCTTGAAGATGGGGGTGCCTTAGTGACATTGGCGAACGTTTGTGTTGGAGCAGGTTGGGTTTTGGAGGTACTAGGTAGGTTTTGGGATGTAGAGGGGGCTTTATTTTGAGGGACTGTGGGCTTTTTTGGGGCTGATTGTGATTGGATTTGAGGAGCTGATGTTGATTGTTTAGTAGGCTGTGGATTTTTTGATATTGACAATTTTCTATGAGTGGAGGGTAGCGGAGGATAGTCAGAATCTATTTTTGTGAGCATGGGATGGTTTGGATCGTTTAACTCTATTTCCCTACACTTCATATTGAAACGAGTTTGTAGAGTCAAGATTTCCGTTTGGAGGTTAATTAATTCTTGGGCAGACGAGTATGGATTTTAAGAATTGTCCGGAAAATCGATAGATTCAGATTCATTTTGGATGAGAGGGGCATAAGGGTTTGCTGCGAGTGCCGCGGTCTGTGATCTAGTCACCGACCGGGAGGAAAAGGGAGGAAAAGGCGGACCTGGTTGAACCAGGCATTATCAACGGGGCTAGAAACTACTTAGTAAGACCGTTAGCGGACTCCGCAGCCTCACGGAGCCAGGGGTAAAAAGGTAAAAAGGCTTGCTCTACTAACGTATACCTCGTAGTGTTAGACAATGGCTATTCTCACCTAGCGTTTACCACGCTGCTATAGGGTCCCTCGATGGACGTCTTTCACGGAATTTATAGTCCGTCGTACTCGCCTTGTCGCCTGTATGATTTTGCCAAGCAAAAGAACAATTTCCGGGGCCAGTATATTCTACTGAAACCCCTTACTTTCAAACATTACTGACTACCACCAGGCTCCTTGGTTTTTCGGACGGCTATTTCCTCAGACGAACTGTGTTCTGCAAGCTTTAGAGCTACGCTCTCTCTAACTTCCCGCCGACGTTGTTTTGAAGAGGGTGTGTTGCCAGTGACCTTCTTACTCAACGTCTCGTACAGGAATGCATAAATGTCTATTCAACAGCAGTTTTTGTAGGTGTGTCTATTGGGAGAAATCAAACATCAAACTGGGCTTCAGGTTATCCTGGATGATAACAATATGTATTCTTTAAACTCGGTTTCTTATTTTTCACTCAAAACCATGTAGGCCCACTTAGCCTTCGGAGACGGTGTTATTAAATCCCTTGACACGGAATACAGCAACAAACCGGTGATTATCTCACTTTACAAAGACCGCCACATAGCATTTTGAGCTTAAATCACCTCCTTCTAACCAAAACTCAAATTAAGCGAAAATTTGCCGGTTTTTAAAATTATATAAGAGCGATGTTTTCCTGATCAGACCCCAAGTTGTTCTCTTTGACCGATATACTATGGAATTCCCGATGACAAAAGAGACTTTTACAATGAAATCGACTGCTCTAGCGACCGGTCCATCTAGGAGTGACATTATTCTCCAAAAATCAGTATAAATATAAACGGAAAGATTCCTGATTATTTTCCGCGTAAATATCTAATAGGCGGAATCGAGATCAATCAAAAGAGAAATATGTTTGTTGTAAACAGACTCGAAAATGTTTACATTACCAATCTCAGAGACGCAAAAAGATTAAGAATCTTTTTCGATGTTTTTTTTATATACGGGCTGAAACGAAAATGCTTGATATATTTACTCTAAGCAGGTTTAAACAAATCGCATTAAAAATAACTAACAAAATATAGACATAAATAGAAAGTAAAAAAATAAAAAATATATGTCCCTAAAAGATTCGATTCGTAACGATTGTCAAAATTTACCTAATAAAAGTCATTAATGTCATCCGAATAATAACAACATTAAATTATTTATTTAAATTTTTATAATAATTCTCGTTTTAAAATAATTTCATATAAATACAAATATTGTGCTTAAACATAGGTATTATTTAGTTTATATAATAATTAAATTTACTTTCAAATGATATTTATTTATACTTTATCATTAAGGTTGATCTGCACCCCCCAAAAGACAAACCCCAAATTCAAAAAATTTGAGAAAGCATATGTGATGACTAGAAGTATTTTGACAACTTTTAAACAAACTTCATGTTTTCGTTTTTGAAAAAATCAAAAAAACTACTTTTTTCCAAGTATAAAGCGGGAAAACCAAACATAGGATTTTGTTAATTTTTTACAACATCAAGATATAATTATAAGAAATACTTCTGAATTTTTTGAAAATTTTTGAATTTACAGTTTTGCCCCAATAGGAAAAATAATATGTTTCGACTTATAATAAAGTTACCGGTAAGAAACCGAAAATTTTTTTAATAACAACATATATAAAACTGTAAAAGTGGAAAATATTTGCAACAAAACGTTAAATATTTTTTCCTAAACATATGAAAAATCTCGTTAAACAAGAATTATGTCTTGAACTGCTGCTTTCAAATTGTAATGTAAGGAGATGGCTCCATCTGAAGCAATGGTAGTATTTATCATTGATAGATAGCATTACGTTCGGCTTCGAAACGGTTCAAACGAAACGTCATACTAACAGGGTTGCCATATCAATTACTTTGTACAATACTTTGGCAGATTATAACAAAATTTAATAGGAATGTTATCGGTTTGAATTTTGAACCGGTCATGCTGAAACTTACAGAGTTACAGAATAGTAGATACTGCAACTTTTATTTTGAAAGTACGATATCATAAAATTTACACTCTATAAGTAATATATCTATAAAAAACCTATTTAGTTTTAAAAACCTGTTTAGGCGTTTTTAGTTAATTATTTTAGTATTTATAAACAATAGTGTTCCTTGCATAACCAGTGACGTACCCAGAATTTGTCTGTGGGGGGTTTTGAAATTGTTTTATGCTACCTCCATTTTGAGTCCCTAAAATTTGCCGTACTCCGAAAGTGGGGTGGCCACTGTAAGGCTGACGACATTTTTGGAACACTCCCTTCTCTTATCTAAATCTTATCTATTGTTCAGAAGCTATTTTCTTGTGGCAAAGTAATTACTATTTTAATGGGAATAAGCCACAATTGAATGTTAAAATACGTTTATTGACGTTTGACATTAATCCAACTTGTAAGTACAATACATTTTGGAGACAGCTATCGCCGTATTCCCCTTCTTCTCCGCCAATCCTGCCGGTTTAAGGCATGCTCCACCTCCAAACCTTTCGATTCCATCGCTCTTCTAATTCCTTCATTCCATGAGCGTCAAGTTATACCTCTTTTCTTCTTCCAGGGGGCTTCCATTTGTGAAGTTTTTGGGGCCAACGTTCGTTAGGCATTCTCAATAGGTGTCCAAACCATTTTAAACCTCTTTTTTCTATTCTGTCAATGACCGTTTTTGTAGCATTCATGTTATTTTTTATAGATTCGTTGGTCTTCCTTTCCTGCCTTGATGTTCTAGCACTTCTCAAATAATCCATTTCAACTGCTAACAATCTTCTCTTCAGGTCTGCATTAATTGTCCATACTTCAGAGCCATAACAAAGAACTGATTCAACCATGGTGTGCCCTATTATTTTTTGTTCCTTTTGGAAATGTTGCGATCCCACCATAAGGAGTTCAAACATCCTACAATTTTACGTCCCTGAGTAATTCGGTCTTTAATTTCGGTTTGTCCCAAGCCGTTCTTAGCAATGAGTGCACTTAAATATTTAAATTTTTCCACTTGTTTGATTTCCACGACCTCGTCGATCAACACTTCAAACCTTGCATCTGAATTGATAACTAAATATTCTCTTTTCTTCATGCTGACTTGTAACCCCCATTTTACATATTCTCTGTATAGACGCTTCATCATAAATTCTAGATCATAACAAACTTGAGCTAGGACGACTTGGTCATCCGCAAAGTTCAGGGAGAACAGTACTTCATTTCCTATGGGGATTCCCATTTCCTGGCAGTGGTTTTTCCAATTATGGAGGGCTGCGTCAATATATAAATTAAGCAGTAAGGGTGACATACTGCATCCTTGTTTTAGTCCTTTAGTTACTTTTATTGGCTCTGATAGTCTATTTCCGATTTTTAGGTAAGTTGTGTTATCCCTGTATACTTCTGTGATTATTCCTTAAAGGTATGGACTAATGCCGAGTTGTAAAGCTTGCCACAATTTAAGTCTTGGAACTGTATCATACGCCTTTTCTAGGTCGATGAAGGCTAGATGTACTTTGGTACCAACTACTATTCTTTTTTCTATTAATTGTTATATTATGTATAATGTATAATGAGTATAAACAAGTTATCAGTGCAAGATCAAAGATCAAAGATTCAAACGTCAATAAACTTATTTTAACCTTCAATTGCGGCTTATTCCCATTAAAATAGTAATTAGATCTTATCTCTGTCGTTGGCTCGGTTGGTGTTTCTCTTCTTCTTTCTTTTTAATGATTGCTCGGATGTAATTGTGAATACTATTCCATCCCTCCGTACTTCCCGTCATCTTCACGATTATCTCTCTTACAGTCACAGGGTTCATACCTATTTCGTTCTCTGTTTCTCTCCACTGTACATCTATTACACTCCAGCATTGTGTGAGTAACAATGTCGGAATATTCGTAATATAGGCATTTATTTGTATCTGTCTTTCTGAACCTATGAAGATACGCCCTAAAACAGACAATCTAACCAGTCCCCTTAGGCTCGGGACCAGGATCTTGGTCCACTGGGCAACATCTTCCTTGTTCTCCTCTTCTTGCCATCTTTCCATTGATCTTTCCCTTTCTTCTTTTTTATGGCTGTTGTCAAATGCTCTCTTCTCTCATAGAGTCTCTTTTCTACTGCTAGCACATGCAGAGGAACACAACCCGTGATAGTCCACAATGTCTACCACCTGTCTACTTTTGTCATAAGCCTAATATTAGGTATCTATATCTAAATATAATTATAAATATAATTAACGTGGTAATTTAATTATTCAATTAGTTTTGGATTTTTTGTATTGTGTTTGAAAGACAAGTACATTTTCCTACTATTCTTCTTAGTACCTAAAGGCAAATAGTACGTTGTTAAAATTTTTGCGTGTACTGTCAACGCGTATAATATAAAGATACTTTGGTGCAATATAGACTTTTTATTAGGTATCAGAGCTGGGAACAAATTAATTACAATTAAAAATTAGGTATGCACTTTACTTAATAGTAAAAGTAATTAATTTCCCTCTGTAGCTGTGATGTGATCGTTATATTTTCTTTTTCGAGATAAAAATGTGATTACTTTTCACTATAGTATTAAGAAGCCTAAACAAAATTAAAATATAAATACAATCAGTCCCATTAAAAATAACTGATACAAAAAGCTAATCAAAAAGGATTTTTTGTTTACGTACAGTAAATTCAAGTAAATGATTTATTGTAAAATTCAAGTAAAATTGCTTACTATTTCTATTATGAACTAATTTGCGGAGTATATATATTCAGACAATGTCCAAATAAAGGTCAAAACAAAATGCGGTAGGCGGTACGCTCTCAATTAAAATTGGAAATAAACACGTTGTGTAATATGATATTCAAACTTCTAAATTATATTACAATAATAAAAACAAGATGATATATTATCACAATAAAGACAATATACAAGTAAATGAAAAAGCTGCATTTTACTTTATAATAATATTTTACTCTCATAAAAAATGCAAAAGAGTTGTATCCCAATATATTGCCTTTTTTTATTCTAAATGATATAGGGCTTCGAGAATATCATAAAGCAAAATGAACATATTCCGTAATATATCCTTTTTGATTAAGAAATAAAAATATATATGCGAATATTTTGCATATATATTTTTCAAGCAGATAGTAATAGCAATAAACACATACGCAATACCACCATTCACGTAGTACTCATTTGACGTTATAAAATCGTCGAATACGGAAACTGAAGAACAAAAAGAACCGTGATAACTAAAGACGCATCAACCACTCCAAATCATACATCCAACATACGACTACCACGCACACAAGGCGGGAGAAGAACGGGGTGTTTTGAAAATATCACCAACTACCTACTTAAAAATAAAAAAAAGCACCAAAAAAAAACAAAGACAAAAATATATAGAGCAGCAATTAGACCGATGATAGCATACGGAGCGGAAGTAATGTGTCTTACGAAAAAAAAATGAAGAAAAAGTAAGTATTATTAAAAGAAAAATTATAAGAACAAACAGACCAATAAAACCAGAATAAGGAGAATATAAAATACTAATGAAGCATGAAATAATAAATAGAAATATAAACGAAGAGGAAGACATAGTAAAATTTGTTAATCCATAAAGACTGAGATAGTAATAGATAATAATAAACAGACCAAAAGGAAGACATGTTCGCATAACATTTTTGTTGTTTCCCACTAAAATATTACATAATACCAGATCATTTAATTTTTAACTATCAACAAAAATGTAATATAATTATGATGTATGAATTTAATGGTAATACGATACTCACAGATATAGCCGCAAGTACCTACATAATTTCTTTGTCGATAAAATTGTTTAGATAATATGATTTATTTGGTATATTATATTCCGACTGACACAGCAGAGCAGTAAAGTATTATACATAAAGATGTTGTTAAATATATATTTGCTTACTTGGTCTACTAGTAAGCAGATAAGCTATAGCGTATTTGATAAAATTTATGTTTATATAACTTGGCAACTCAGCCAATGGATATAATGAGAGAAAACTGCAATTTATGTTAGGGTTTGAAAATATTACAGAGTCATCATGTAGAAATCTACAATTAAGTTAAAAAAATTACCACAGCAGTTTGCTGCAGTAGAGCCATCTCTAGGATCAGAAACAAATTAATCGAGGGTGAAGATCAACCTTAATAGAGAGTTATTGAAAGCATAAGATGACAGCCGCCTTTATTACAGTATCCTTTAATAGAGTACAAAATACTTCAGGTCTAAAAGAGAGTTATTGCTATCATATTAAAGAAATCTTTTATTTTGACAAATGACATTCATATTTTTGTATAATATAAAAATAATCGATAAATGCCTATAAGATCCCATGTGTTACTTATATACCTAATCCTAGATTAAAAATTAAAATAAGATTTGAAAAGAATAAAACGTTGAATTTAATTAAATTGTTATTTAAATAATATTATAATCTATAATACTTATCTTACAATATGGAAGAACCATTAGATATAGCTAGTTTAGCTATCGCAAATGATGAAGAAATAGAGTTGTTACTTATGAATATTATCGGTAGACAATAAAACAATAATCATGAGGACTTACTAATTGAGAATAATAATTATACAAAAACAGTATTCATTAAATAAAACAGAACATACAACAAACTTGATCAAATATCTTATATCTTTCTACACTTAATTTGACAGATCACGTCAAAATAAGGGTAATTTAAATAGAAGTTATGTCAAAATAATGGTGTTTTTATTACAGGACGAAATAAATTACCTCTTCGATAACTCTCTAATATATGGTCTGAGTTTGACATGTTTGCCACAAGTAAACTTTTTAAATATATTTTTTATATTTTCATAATTTCATATAAATATAAATATTATGTTGGATTTTTGCAGTTAGACCATTGTATTACACTGCGATAAAAAGGGTTATTAGTGAAACATTTTCATATTTTATACAGTCACACTGGAACAGTCTATTTATGTACCTAACGAGAGGTTGGCCGTTAGGTATACAAAATGTCAAAACTGACCATAATTTTCGATTTTGATTTTTGAAATGTTTCAGATTTTTTCGACAGAAAACGTAAAATGATCTTACTAACGACTGCATTAAAGAATTTTTTGTGGCATAGACAGCCAGTCTCGAAATGTTATAATGTTTTCCTTAAGAGCGTAGGCGCAAAATTTCGGGCCAATGCTTTTTAAACGCATTCATTTTTTTCGAATCCTGAGAAAACTAATAAGTATTTTTGAAAAATTTAAACGCAGAATGAAAGAATACATTATTACTGAGGGCCGAAAGTCCCTGAAAACTTCTATAATGTTTATTTTAATAAGTTACAGGTGTGAAAAAATAAGAGAAAATTTAGTGTGATTTTTAATTTCAAATATCTCATTCAAAAAAACTTTTTGTTTATTCTAAGGGACTTTCAGCCCTCAGTAATAATGTAATCTTTCATTCTGCGTTTAAATTTTTCAAAAATATTTATTAGTTTTCTCAGGATTCGAAAAAAATTAATGCATTTAAAAAGCATTGGCCAGAAATTTTGCGCATACGCTCTTAAGAAGGTATATACACATAAGTACAGATTATTTCTCTCAGACAAATGCACAGCGATATCCCTAAAACGAAATAGACGAATAATTAATAGAAGAACACGTCGAAGGAAAATACAAGGACACTCGCTTCTCGTCTAGGGGTCCGTCAAGACATTTATTTTAACAGACAAACAATACCGGACCACGGATAAGGTATTGTTACATATAGGATAAACAAAGGGTACAAGTCTAACCCTATACACGCTCATGAAAGTTTTCATGAACGAGTATCAGATTTATAAAGCTATGCATGTGTCTGACAAAAATTCTATAATTAAATTATATATTGTTACAGAACCTACGGCTAACAAGGACTGTATATTATATGGAGCGTATGTAGTGAATTTAGTTAATTTTGTATACAGGGAGTGTTTAAATTCAAATATGGTTGTATAAATTAATCAATACATTTTTCCTCCCCTGTATTCTTCCGATCCCTTAATAGTACCGCTGAGGCTCGCAAATGCATTTCGCTAAAGAGAAGAGTACCAGTCGTTGAAAAGAAAAGACGTAACCCGGCAAGTGAACCCATGCACGCATATTGAATTGGTTTTGTTCGTTGTTTCGTAGTGCAAACCCTGGTAATTAGACCCAGCGGTAAGTTTTACCTAGTTTTACCTAAACCTATAAATTGTCTTTGATTGTTTATTGCAACCATTTAAATTTTAATAATTATTTGCACCAATGAGTAAAAGTTCATTTATATCTCGCCAGAGTTATCGAAGGAATAGTTCTGTTAATTTAAGTACTATTAATTCGTAATAGTACATTTGTTTGTTAATAACCCACAGGGAGTTTGAATGCTGAATAAATTTAGGACATTCAAAGAAGATGTGATCGAGGTCACCTAGCTTACCGCAATGTTTGCAACTATCATCATCGATGACTTTTATTTTAAATAAATGGCGTGGGTAGCATGCATGTCCAAAGCGTATTCGATTTGTAGTAGTAATATATTTACGAGGATCTTTGAAATTCTGAAACCAGGTTGTTTGAGGTATAATTGGTTGTAAAGAGGTATATATTTTATGGTTTGTAGAACAGTAATGTTTCCATTGCTCTTTCCATCTAAATTGCTGATTTTTTTTTTTGAAAATCGTAGTAACATCTGATGTATTAAGCGTATATATCAACGTAGAGCCAGTTGTTACACTCATTTTAGCTAAATGATCTACATATTCATTATGTTTGAGACCAATATGTGCTTTGACCCAAATAAATTTTATGGCTCCAGTCGATGATAAATGATACAATGATATGCTCTGCAAAACTGAAAGGCAATCTGACAGAATTAAAATATATCTATTGCAGGTGTTTTTAACATATTTTAGAGCTTCAAGTATAGCTATTGATTCCAGTGAAAAGATTGAAAATTCATTTGGTAGTTTATACTTGAATTCTACGTTTGTAGCAGGTAAAAAGTATGCGCATCCAGTCGCTTCTGTTGTTTTTGATGCGTCCGTGTATATTACTGTGGCTTCCCTATAACCCTGCAGTAGAGATCTTAGAAGATTGCTACTCAAAATGGTGTTCTCACTATAAGTGGGTATTATAACCTCAGTTCTGTGGAATAAGGAGAAGTAGTCTAAGCTTCTGTCAACCGTGTGCAATTTCTTGAAAAAAATAGGATTATTCTGTAATGTCATTCATAAAGGCGGGGAAGGTTTTTTCTCCCAATATTTGTTTGTAAGATCTGACTCGTTAAGTTGTCGGACGCTTGAAAATAACTGGGAGTTAGTTAATAGAATTTTAAGAAGGCTTTTTTCACTTAAAAAGTTTCTTCTATTTTCAAGGGGTAGCTCAGCGGCTTTAACATATAAGGGTTGTATAGGGGTTGATCTCATAGCACCCAAACATACCCTCATAATAGAATTTTGAAACGTGTCAATTTTTCTTAAAAGGTTCTTGGAGGCGGAACCATAAAGAGTAGCACCGTAATCTAGAATAGATCGTATATATGCGCGATAAAACAACGATGTTTCTACATTGCAACCCCACCACGTTTTAGTTGTCATTCTGAGGAAATTGCTGCCTTTGTTACATCTATCAAGCATGTACTCTATGTGTTGTCTCCAAGATAACTTCTTATCCAAAATAAGGCCTAGATATTTGACATGATTTTGAAGCTTAAAACATTGATCGTTCAGAATGATATTTTCATTTGTAGAAATGTTATGTCTTGTGAAGATAGATACTACTGATTTTTCTATAGATAAATTAAGACAATTCTCTAAGAACCATGAAAAAAGGGATTCACATACTTTGCTAAGGCTTTGCATACAGGTTTCATATTTTTTGTTTTCTGTATAGATGCAGAAATCGTCGGCATACTGTACGATTTTGAATGAACTGTTGTTTATTTTTATGTTATGTATGTCATAGCTGTATATATTGAATAAGATTGGAGATAAAACTGAGCCTTGTGGTATACCTTGATAATTATATCGAGGTCTAATTAGCTTGTTATTATGATCTCTTACATAGATGATCCTCTTTGTGTAAAATCCAATTATTGTATCCACGAATACGATTGACATATGAAATAAATTAACCATTTTGTTAGAGTCTCTCTAGAGTTTTAAAAACACAGGAAAGTAACGATATTGGTCTGTATGAATTTGCAATATTTGGATCTTTACCGGACTTTAGGATAGGAACAACAATGGCGTTTTTAAATGAATCAATAACGATGTTATTTTGAATGATATCGTTAAATACCTGTAAGAGTAGATCTTTAGCGTCTCTTGGTAGGTTGATTAACATAGGGTATTTGATTTGATCAATCCCTGGGGAGGTATTATTGCAATTTTTGAGAGCGAAATCTAATTCAGATTTAGTGAAAGGTTTCAACAAAAAGTGATTAGATTGGTGACTTTGTTCGGATTGGTTAGAGAAATATTGAACCCAGGGAGGAGAAACTTTATTAAAGAAGTCCTCTAAAACTTCAGTGCTGAACGGTTTTATACTATTCTGCGTTTTTCGATTCATTTTGTTGGACTGTGACTATATTTGCCTAGAAGAGGTATTTTTGTTTAAATTGGAGCACCATTTGATCCAACTGGATTTAGCTTTTTGTTTCAACTGTTTTTTTTTGTTCGAGCAGTAACTTCCTGACATTTTAAGTAGTTATCAAAACTCGATGAAAGTTTGTAAGCTTTTAATCACATTCAGGGTCCCACCATGGTGGTGGGGGACGATTTTTGTTTAAGAATTTTATATTGAGGGATGGATTTTGAAGCAGATTCATTAATACAATCAATAAGAAAATTATAATTTTCGTAAGTGTTTAAAAAGCTTTATAGTTGACAAACATTTTTTCTATTAAGGATGTATAAAGTGACCAATTGGCTTTATTGATATTCCATTTGCTTTTTGGATAAATTGTTTCATGTGATGTGTTAGATGTGGAAAGGTTCATGGTTATAGCAAAAAGATTTGACCCAAAGGTATCTGAAGAGACGGACCAGGAAACTTTACTGGCTAGATTAGCTGTACAGAGAGAAATGTCAGTCATAGATTTCTGAGTACCATATTTGGAAAGATATGTGGGTTCCCATTTATTCAAAAGAATAAGATCTAGGTCCTCGACACTGCTGACGATTTGATGACCTACAGCGTCATTGTGCAGTGAGCCCCATAATGAGTTATGAGCATTCATATCCCCTCCAATTATACAAGGTGATGTAACTTGAGAGAAGATATTTTTCCAATCATCTTTAGAAGTACGGACTTTAGGTGGCCTATACACAGACAAGAAACTTAATTCTAAATTGTTAAATTTAACGGAGATGCCACAAACTAAAATTTTATCATTGAAATTTTTAGTAATATTCACTTGACAGAATGGGATAGAAGTTTTAATCAAAATTGCTACACCGGCATACCCTCGTATCTATCCTGGCGGATTATATTATAATCTTTAAATGTATAATTTTGATTTGGTTTGAATCATGTTTCACTTAACAACGCTATATCAATGTTTTCAGCTGTTAAAAAATGAACTAAACTATTTTATTGGATGCAACGGACCTTCCGTTCCACTGTAAAATTCTCAGAGTTGTTTGTCCTTGGAAAACCTTATTTACTGAAGATGTTCTCCAACATCTGATTCTAACGAATAAGTAAAAAGTGGTTAAATAAAATAAATGAAAACATTCATATTGGTTTTTTTAATAGTGCATTTTGACCTTGGATTAATGTTTAAATAAGACTGATTAATGTTTAAATAATACTACCAGAAAAAAGTTCCATTTGAATTACATAATTTAGATAAATAATTTAGATTTTGTAGTATGAATAATGTTTTAGTACCCTCCAATACTGAAAATATTTTCTGATTTATGCTATCATTATCTACAGATTTTAAATTCTCAAGTGTGTGAATATTTTTTAAAAAATTAATGACACACTCCGTCACTGCCTGCGCAATATCTTTATTATCACCTTCTGTAGGTTGAAAGGGTGATTGCATTGGATACTGGGGAAGAGGATGTGATGGTCAAAAACGGAAGTTAAACATGGGAGGGTTCTGTAAGTTTGGGGATGAGGGAGAAGTAGTGACTTTACGTTTTTTGTTGTTATGGATTAGTGCCATAGGTCTGCTACTATCCGAACGTTGAGAATTTGTACGTTGTGGCTGCTGGAAAGCATGTTTATTAAAAGCTTTGAGGTAGTTTCGGGAATTCTGCCTCGTAGTTTGCTAAGACAGAAAAGTTAAAAAAGTTAAAATACAATGTTCTTGGCTACTTTTGCACTGTTTTGATATGTGTCCGAATCTCAAACATCTATAGCATTGTGTGCCCTATCCCTGCCTAAACTTTTCCACATTAAAATAAACAAAATTAACGGATATATGGCTGGGTAATATATTACCTTCAAAGCTGAGTACAATGGTCTTCTTAGGTACATACTCAGCTTTACCATATTTTTCAACTTTCCTGTGCATTCGTCTGATGTCTACAACCCTTGAGTTTGAATTTATGTTTTGTTTTAAATAATCAGCATCGTAACTTGTGTCAACGTCTAGAATCAGACCCTTGACCTCTAAAAGGTGATTAGGTATGAAAGCTTTTAAGTTTAATTCTTTTAAATTTTTATTTGTGACCAACTTTTTAGCTTCTGCTATTGAATTTAATATTACTTTAACGCGATTTCTACCTATTCCCTTAATTTCCTGAATGTTTTGTACGTTTAGATTTTTGTGTAAAATATGTCCTACAAACATAGGATGCAAACGACCCAAATTTTGCTGATTAGTTTTTTCAACATATACGCAATAATTATTTAACGAGTACTTATCTGGATTTATTGAGTCAAATAGTTTTGGTTCGTCCTCCTTAGCACCTATTGTTCCCAATTCCATGACGGCAGTAGTACTTTTCATATTGGAACAACTATCACTTTCACAAAAAACTCCACTTTCACAGAAACCTCCACTTTCACCATATGGCGTCTTATTTTTTACGCTCCCCATGGGGGAGCGAAGTTTTTAAAATCTAACTTATTTAAATAGTTTTGATAACGTTAGTAATATGAAAAAGCAAAACTTGAACACTAATTAATAACAAATCGATAAGCCGGTTATTGTTGTTTGACTTCTCTCTTCGAAGGTTCAAACGAAACTTACATTAAAGCATGGAAAAAGGTTAAAAAAGATACACCTACAAAAACTGTTGCTAAATAGATATTTAATTGAAAATATTATGAAATTGTAAAGAGAATAGTAAAAACAGCAATTTTGTTGATTAATTAATTAAAAATTAAAAATTAATTAATAATTAAAGCTTCGCGCTAGTCTTTTATTTCTTTATAAGTTCGTGAAAAAAAAATACGCTTTCTGAATATGTAAAAATAATTATTTTGCGAACAATAAGAAGAAAGTTATATTTGTTTATAAGTAAAAAATTAGCATATTTTTGTAAAATTGTTTTTCATATTCATAATGTAAAAATATTTTTTTTACTATTTTCGTAGAAGAAGACTTAATCTTTCATTTGATAGCCAAAAAATTGTCCAACTGGATTTTTTTCTGACTTATGTTATTACAAAAAACATCTTTCTAAGATAAACAATTAAAACAAAACTTAAGCAATTCAACGAATCGCTTGAAAATTTTTATCACAAATTAAGCACTATTTATAGGAGACCCAACTTTTAACAACAATTTTTGCAATAGTTATAAATAAATTAATTTCTTCAAAATTTTGCTCATTTTTTGCATTGATCTAAATAACAAATAGGTATATAAATTGTTTTAAATCGTCATTTTAAAGCTTTTTACATGGTCTAAAAGATGGTTCAAAACCTTATGTTTTTTAATGTTAGCTTTTTACTTTGCTATATGTACCTATTTTTCATAGGTTTTTATATTTTTATTGCAATTTTGATTCATATTATGTACGAGTAGTATTTTTATTATACTTTTAGGATTATATTATTAGTAATACTAATTTTTGTCGGTATTTTTTTGACCTCTGACCTGTCTGTATGCTGTTTATATTTTAAGCACCTTTGTGGTTAGTTTAAGCAACTTATTTTAAATAAATTTGTCAAGGCATTCTATATAGACCTCTTTTGTACTATTCTGGTGTTAATTTCTTAAATCAGTTGTTTATTATTTTTAGATATTTTCTTCCAAACAAGTCCATATCTCCTTGTTCTCTACTACATGATTTGCTGTGTCTGCCTCAATGCTGAGATTGTTTTCGTTTTCGGTGTTATTCTAAGTTTCCATTTTTCATATTATGGGGCTAGCGTTCTTGCCCTGTATTCCATAGCTTCCTGATCATTTGTTCCACCAGCCTAGTCACCTACAAATTGGTATGTATACATATAGATGTATATTATTTAACTGTACCTCATATGCTGGATATAATTTATTACATCTAAAGTTACCGAAATATATTTAATACTAATAACATAATATCTTGTTAATTATGTTAGTAGTCACACTTTTATTACATTATATTTTTTTCTTGCTTTCCTTCGATATGTCGTGATATCTTTGATTAAATTAATTGATTGTTGTAGATAAAGCACAGTATACACGTTGACAAATACTTGATATTCATAAGTCTTTTTACAATAACTAATAAGTAATACACTTATTTTTGTTTTGTTTACATACACGAGTTTATAGGAAAAATATGTACCTACGTGTATGAATGGAGTGATTCCCAATAGCGCTAAAATTAGAGTTTGGTATCGTTTTTAATAATAAAAGGTAATACCAGTTGTTCTAAAATATGTTAACCTGTTTGGCCACAAATATATTCGACTTCAATTTGAAACCTTTGTCGGGTGGTGTGGACTTTGGATGGTTTGATTATAACGTAAAGTGTAAAAGTGTTTTAAGTATTGGATGTAATGAAAGTGAGAGTTATGTAAAGGAATGGAAGCTTTAGAGTAGATGTATAACGCTTTTTAATAATTTTCATTATAAGATATAGTCAAACCTGTCGTTTATATAGCAATTAGTCGAAGTTCTTATTCATATCAATGAATCGTCAATGCTTTTCGTATAATACCTTTTCATTTAATTTCGAGTGTCGAGTTTCGTTTAGCTGTTTACGAAAGAATATTTAGCCATATTTTAGGTATTAGCAACAGAATGATAGATACCTGCATCTAGCAAAAGATAGTTTACACTTGTAAAGTGTAAAATGTGAAAGTGATGGAGACCAGTGAAAAAATGACGGAGACTTGTCTTCCATATTGATCCACTTAATATTTTGTACCTAGGGAGAGATTGTAAATCTTAATGAGTTGTGTGTCAGAAACTAGATGTTTGCTGATTCGGACTTATGTATTTAATAGATTGAGAAACCCGTACATAACAGTGTACGAAAGAATTGGATGTTTATGTTTAGTAGTGGACGTCAAATGCGATATCCTTGGTGCAGGCTAAATACGTTTTAATGGATAAGTTATTTATTACAGTTTTCTATTTGCTAAATTTTACTATAAGGAACCACACCCGTCTAAGAACGGTAAACCGTTGACAGGTTCTACATACCTAAGACCCTTGTATCTTTTCATATTTACTTTCTCTCTGTCGTTGTATTTTATTAACCAAATCTTGTTACACGATATCTCGCATGTCGCAATTGAACCAATAGGAACAAAGATATGTTTGATTTTTCTATGGCATTGTATTCTATTTGCCAAATTCTATCACGTGACATATTGCACTTTCCTGTAGTCCATGCTGTAGCCTGGACTTTATGATAAGCTGTGGCGCTCTGTGCTATGTGAATGTTGCGTTTCATAAAAATTACCGTATTCTACATTTGCGAGCAAAAAAATCGACTCAAGTAAAATAAGTTGACTACGATATTTGGCCAGTGATATATACACATATGTAAAATTAAAGTAAAATATCGCGAAAAAAGTGACACCAATATTTAAAAAGTTAGTAAGTAAAGAACATAACAAAGATAAGTTAATATTGTATGTGAGAAAACATGTTACGAATGAAAGTCATTATTCATGGATAAAAAGTAAAATATCAAAAAATCAAAATTAATACGTTGAGTATTTTCTCCTCCGAGTTGTATTACACTTTCCATGCGATCTTTTAAGGTTCTTATTGTAACTGATTCCTAAGGTTTCGCTTCTCACTCTTGATCTTACGAAGTTTTTAGCTACGCCACTGTCGCTGGATTACGGACCCGAACCCTGCGTTTAAGTTCATCCCTTAGGTGCTCGATGGGATTCATATTCCGAATCAATGGAGACCAGTCCATTGTTATATGGGTGTTGGCCAGGTAATCTTTAGTTATCTGTACTAGGTGACATCGAGCGTTATGCTGCATTAGCATAAAGCCATCGCCTATGTAGCCGACATAAGGAACAGAATGGTTTTAGAGAATATCCGTAATGTAACGATTCGATGTGAAACCCCCTCCGCAACCACCACCTAGCACGAACACAAGCTCTTTCTTTTCTTATAAAAATATACCACCCCAAAACATACAAGAACTACCTCCATAACTCACTGTTTCGACACTGAGCACTGGGTAAATCATTCTCCGGGCCTCCGATAGACGCGTCGTCTTCTGTCATTGTTATACAAGCACATTCGTCTCTCATCAGAGAATAAAACTCTACTTCATTAGCCAAGGTCCCAATTGAGGCGTTCTCGGGCAAATTGAAGTCAAGCCTGTTTCTGACGTGCGTTCAATATGGGCCTTGTGTTAGCTCGTCTGTGAGTCAAAGTAGCAACTTAATGTCTTCTCCTAACTGTCCACTGAGTGAGGGTGATACCTCAACATTACATTCTACAGGTACATTCCTCAACAATTATTGAAGCTCAACTCCCGTCGCGTGTCGATTCCGCAAGGCACTTAGGACAATAAATCGATCGTGTTGCGAATTGCCAAGTTAGCGTTGTTAGCCTATACTCAGCGTCTAGTCATTGTCAATTCTGCGACAAGTTTGCATCTAGTCAACATCATCGGCCAGAGTAGACTTGTGCATTATAGTGGATGTTCGTTGGTTTGGCTATACTGTAAGAATGGTATACGTTCTTTGATTAGTCATTCGAATACTGGGTTATTTTCATTTGACTGGCTGCCATGTTTGATTTTTTGTCATTGTATTCTATACGTTATATTGTTTTTAGTGACACCTTGCAACTTTTCTGCTTATTACATGAATTGGTTTTAGAGAAAAATTGTTTTGACTTTCTGACTTCATCTTATATATTACAAGAAATGACAGACTAAAAGAAGGAGAACGATGCTACGTCATAGTGTCATTTTGACGCTATGCCTATTTTCTGATTACACCCTGTATATTATAAGAAGTGACAGATGGAAGAGAAGAAGATTTGACGACTGAAAAAGAAGAGGATTTGACAGACGAAAAGAAGAAGACGACGTTTTGACAAACGAAAAGAAGATTTGACAGTTGTCTGCGAAGAAGAAGAAGACTTGACAGATGGCTCTATGATTTGACAAACCGAAAAGAAGACTAATTGACAGATCGAAATTGACTGTGCTCCTTTCGTAATGCTGTCATGTTTGTTTTTTTTTTCTTAAATTGCATCGGTGTCTAATCCTCATTCATTTAACGTACCAAACGTTAAAATCGGACTAATAACAATGAAGATACGATATAGAGCGTCAAAATCGGACCAATAACGAAGAAGATACAATATAGTGCCCTCTATAGACGAATTGACAGACCGAAATTTACTGTGCTCCTTTGGCAATGCTGTCATGTTTGTTTTTTCTTTTAAATTGCATCGCTGTCTAATTCTTATTCATTTAACGTTGCAAACGTAAAAATCGGACTAATAACAACGAAGATACGATATAGTGCGTCAAAATCGGAGCAATAACAACGAAGATGCGATATAGTGCCCTCTTGGCATTGCCGCCATATTTGTTTTCTATTAAAAATTCATCGCTATCTACTTCCTTTTCCATCGATACCTCATACGTCATGATCAGTCTAGACGTTTCCGAGATGTGCGACTTTGCGACCAATTTGCTATTTTGGACCTTGGATTTTCTTATGGAGATTTACATGGGAAAATTACCTGGTTTGGCGTCGGAGTGAGGTTGTTACCCTTCTGAGGTCATTGTAGAAATTGATAGACCGAAATTGACAGTGCTCCTTTGGCAACGCTGTCATTTCATCGATGTTTAATCGCCTTTCATTTAACATCTTAAACGTCAAAGTAGGACTAATAACAACAAAGATGCGATATAGTGCTCCTTTGACAATGTCGTTATGTTTATTTTTCTATTAAAAATTCATCTAGGTCCAATCCCCCTTCATTTGATGTCTCAAACGTCAAAATCGGACCAATAACAACGAAGATACGATATAGTGCCGCTTTGGAAATGCCGCCTTATTTGTTTTTTCTATTAAAAATTTATCGCTATCCCCTCCCCCTTCCATCGATACCTCATACGTCATGATCTGTCTAGCCGTTTCCGAGCTGTGCTACTTTGCGACCAATTTGCCATTTTGGATCTTAGATTTTCTTGTGGACAAAAAGACATGGGAAAATTACCTGTTTTGTTGTCGGAGTGAGGTTGTTACCCTTCTTAAGTCTGTTCTTTATTATCTTACAAAAGAGTCTACTAAGAGTGCTGTTAACCAACACTCCGCTGTAGTTCGCAGTATAACTTATTTTTTCTTTCTTGTATAAGGAAGTTGTATATGATGTTTTCCATTGGCCTGGTATCTTACATTTATTTATACATTTATTAAAATACAAAAAACAAAATTTGTTTAATTTACATTTATTAAAGAATCACATGTTAAAATGTTCCATTAACTCCATATTTTATTATTTCCTTCATTATTTTACCTAGTCCCGAAACCGTACCATTTTTCATAGCAATTACAGCTGTCTATACTTCTTCCGTAGATATTTCCCAGTCAACATAATATTCTAATGCATTCTGCGATGTTGTCTTATACATATTCCTAATTTCTGTCAACAGCTTTTCATAATGAGATTTCCAATCTTAAATCGGAATAACGCTGATTATATATTCTGCACAGTTGGTACAAAGAACCGCACATTTGCCAGGCTTCTAGATGACAGAATCGGCGTAGGGCTAGAATCTATTCAGGTTACAGTGCCCTGTTAGTCGTGTTTCGCCTGTCTTTGTTCTGGAATTCCACCACCATTCCAAAGATTTGTGAGCTACCCACTTTCTTCTACCCACTTCTTATTACAGCCTTTGCAACGCCGCATAGGGGTTCCAGTCCAACGAATGGCAGTGATAGTTTGGCTATTTCATCTGCTTTTTCACTAAACTTATGGCCCTCGTGCTCCAACTACCGTAACCATGCTTCAGTCTTCTAGTTTATTTAGGGCGCCCACACAATGCCATACTAGCTTAGAATTGACCTCTACAAAATTGAGTGTCTTAAGCGCTGTCAGGCTATCTGTGAAAATGGTAATTAAAGGGTAAGTTCATTTTTGCCTTTCTATTTTTTCCTCGCAGTAATGAACTGCCGTTATTTCCGCCTGGAAAATTGTCACGCCGGGAAATATATCCCTTGTCTTCCCTTCCAGGTCTACTCTATTCTGAATTTATTGTTAAAGCTACATTTCGTAGCTCTTGCTTTGATGGATTTCCCAATTATAATACTGCTTTTAGCTCCTGGATTAGCTTTCTAATGTCAGCATTATGCGCCTGGCTTATGTGTTACTGACTATGTATTAATCTGTACATCACTGATCTGGCTTAGCCCCTTATTGTCGCTGAGGTTGATCCACGGAAGGTTGTTGAGCCCCTTTAGTCGCTCTGTCCGCTAAGGCAGACGATCTAAGTGTTCTCTGTGATTCCATATTAATACTAAAATCAGAACAAAGAAAAAAAGAAACTAGAAAACAATTTTCTGTTTTTATTAATTCTGGGCGCGTCGGGGTCAGTTCGTTAGGTTACATATACAGGCAAAATATCAACAAAAATAGCCAAACACATAAAAAAGAAAGGAATAACACCAGCTTTCAGAACAAATAACAACCTAGGCAAATATATTAAAAACAACAAGAGCCAACATAAAAAACACTTACACAGTGGTGTGTACAAACTTAAATGTGGCGACTGCCCAAAAACTTACATTGGTCAAACAGGTAGAAATTTTAATAAACGAATAGCAGAACATAAAAGGGCTTTCAATAATAGAAAAACAGTTTCTACATACGCACTTCACCTTCTAGATCATAATCATTCTTTTAATGACGAATTTAAAATTCTCCACATTCAAAATAAAGGCCTTAAGCTATCTTTGTTAGAATCTATGGAAATCAACAAATTAAAAAACACAGATATAATTCTGAATGACCAGCTTGAGACAAACAGTTCTCCCCTCCTCAACCTATTTCATTAGAGACTATAAAGTGTAAACCCATACGAAAAACAGATCACTTGAGAAAGGCAATCAGCCGAAACAGCTGTAGTGATAAGAATTTAAAATAAATTTTGTGGAATTTTGAAAACAAAGTTTTCAGTGTCTCTTATTAAGGTTACGTTCTCTACAGAGAATTCTAACATCATCAAAATTCACAGTATGTTTGGTGTTGATTGCATGTTCTGCAAGGGCACAAATATGTTTAGAAAGTTTAATGTCACTACGATGTGAAGTAAGGCGTCCTTTAAGGGAACGGCCAGTTTGACCAATATAACATGCATCACATTCAGAACAGGGTATGTGATAGACTACATTCACTTGTTCTAAAAAGGAAAGAGGTGTTTTAATTTTAGAAAACAAGTTCCTGACAGTCTTAGCATTATTGATAGCAATCTTAACCGGGATATTGTTCTGTTTGTACAATTTAATAAGCTTTTCAGTAACATATGGGAAATAGGGTAGTGAAGAGTAATGGGTGGTGGAAGTTGCAATGTTAGGAGAAAGTAGAGTACTGTTGTTCATAATATTATTAGAAATCATTCTTAGTTGATCACCATCAGGTAAATCATCAATAGAAGACCCAAAACTTGTTGAAAAAAGGTATTTATTTATGAGAGATGTAGGGTAAGAATTGTCAGATAGTATATTTCTGAGTAACCAAAGAGAATCCCTTTTGTTATCATTATGTGTTAACCTATGTAGCCTACAGCTGAGTGCTTTTATAAGATTTATTTTGTATTTGAACGGATGGCAAGAATGATAGTTAAGAAACCTATTACTAGCCATAGGTTTCCTGTACCAACTTGTAGTTAGTGTATTGTCACTATTTCTAAAGACACGCATGTCTAAGAAAGGAATACTATTGTTAGAAGGATCCTCAAGTTCATAAGTAAACTGTAAGAGAGGATCAAAACCATTAAAAATCGATAAGGTAGACTCTACTTTGTCAGGGGGTAAGGCTAACAAAAGGTCATCAACATACCGTTTAACAAAAGGGATATGGAAATCTATAAGACCCAAACATTCAGATATCAAGTCATCAAGGACAAAGTTAGCAAGGATGGGAGATATGGATGAACCCATTGGTGTACCAAAAATTTTTATTTTAAAAAGTAATATTTATCATTGAAAACCAAAAAATTAGTGTCAAACACCAATTGCAAAAGCTCTGCAAACACGTCCCAGGAAACGGGGGAGTTTAGTTGGATAGTGTTCCAATGATTACTTAAAGAAGTGAGAACACTTATATATATATATATATATATATATATATATATATATATATATATATATATATATATATATATATATATATATATATATATATTGTTATGCTATGTAAAATTATAAATAATATTGGTTTGCTCGTAATATATTTCAAATTATAAAATATAATAATTCAAAATATTTCAACTGATAAACTATAAACGATATTTCACAGAAATGAAAGTCCATTATCTTTGGATTACCTGTAGTAAACAAAATTTAAGATATGCATAAATTATTTTCTGTGTAAAATATATTCGAGTGGCGTGAGGAAGTTTAAGTGAAGTGAACAATACGACCGGGTTTTCCAAATGGACTTGTACCGTGAATAAGACAATAGAATCGAAATATTTAAAATGTATAATTCTCCGTTAGTTTTTAAGAATTTGTAGAAACAATTAGCATGTTAATAGTTTTTAGGACAGTTATAATTGTAGTTAAGGTTGTTGTTTGTTATCTAAATGGGGATAAATATGACGAACTTTGATTGGCAAAGAGTGAAAAAAAGTGGGAGAGATGGAGGAATGAGAGTTTAGCTAGATTTTAGAGGGAAAAAAGATCATCAGTTGTTTTCAAAGGGTGCAAGGCGAACAGTCGTTATTCTTTGGCGGTTCCCAAGTGATAGTAAGCATTAGAAGTGAATGTTTGTCAGTTTTCGTGGACTAAGTGTATCCTGACGGAAGCTGATTCAGTAAAATATTGTAAGTCATACTTTTCTACTTATATATTCCAAGAGTCACTGTTCAGGCCGGAACGAGAGATTCAGTTTATCAAGAGGAGAAGAGGCTAGCTTTTTTTTAACGATATGTGCATCTGAAGGAGATCATTGAAGACGAGAGGCTCGCAATAATTTGTTGTAAGATTGCTGATTACCTAGGGAACTGCTAACAATAGATAGTATAGGCTACCAGGAACAAGGATTTGGACAACTCATCATCGGAGAGATATTTTTTTTCACCATTCGGCAGTTTTTTCTTTATCAACAAAGTTTTTTTTTATTGCTTCAGGAAAGATAGAAATATTTATTAGGAGATATCATAGAACAACAATTTTGATTTGAAATTTTAATTTATATAGTGTATAACATTAAATTTTGAAGGTTCACGTACGTAGAACAAAATTTTTTTGACAATCATTATATGAGATATTTTTGTTTAAGATATTTGAGTGTGGATTTTATTTCAATATATAATTTTGTATCATATATGACTATTATTCCGATATCCCTTAGACCTTACCTATCATATGTAAAGCATAGATATTGAAGCACTAATATAACCCTGAGATAAGAGAATTAAATAGTGTGATAAAATCATAATTGCATTATTTAAATAAGTTTAATTAATTAATTAATTAGCTAATTAATTTCTTGGCGCACCTCTGACTTTTAATATCACATTAATTGGCTTCCAAAACGTGGTGGCTTGAAAATATCGCAGCTTTACGTATGATGGTAGAGAGAGAGAGAGATCAGGAATAAGTACAGGTGATCTAGAGATCTAGAGAAAAAATAACATTGAGGGAATTTGAATTTGAAAGTATTGGGACAATTTTTCCAGTGGATAAAAATTTGATTTATGGATTGATCGTAGTTAGTTGATATTTACTGTTATTGAATTATTTGATTTTTATTTTCTTTATCAATCGTACATTTGATATTTATTTTGAATTATTTGAATTTTACTGATTGCATATTTGGTATTTGTCGTGAAAATTTATTAAATTTGGGGAGAAATATTTGTCGTGTTTCGGCAACATATAGAGTGTTGTAAAATTTTACATTTGGCGGGGACAAAAACAGTAACAAAAAGAAACAACATGTCGACCACAAGAAGTCAAAGCAAAATGCAAGAAAGGAAGGAGGCTAACAGAGAAGAGGGAACGATTGTTGAAGAAGGATCGGATAATGAAGGAAATGCTACAATAATGGAGGAAAGAAAAGAAACAGGGATGTTAGAAAAATTATTAGCAATGATGCAAATACAGACACAAACAATGAATGAAACATTAAAGAAAATGGATAAAATGGATAGAAATCAACAAGAAACAAAACAAACAATAGAGAAAAACCAAAAAGAAACATCACTAAAAATGGAAGAAAGCCAACGGGAAACAAGGCAAGCAATAGAACTAAATAACAGGAATATAGAGCAACGTCTGGAAAGCTATGAACAGGAAATTAAAGGATGTGTTGAGGGGATAAAGAAAGAACTGATACAACAGATAGAAGAAATAACCCTAAAGAATGCAAAACAAGAGAAAGAGATTAATGAAATTAAAAATAAAATGGGAGAACAAGAAAAGAAAGTAGAAAACAAGATGGAGGAAATCAAGATTGTCCAGAAGAAGAAATTAGATCAGTTAGAAGAAAAATTTGAAATTGCGCTACAAGAAGACAGGAATGAAGTAGAAAGGAGATTAAAGCAAAATGAAAAACAGATTGCAGAAATTGAACTAAGAGGAGCAGAGAGAAAAGAAGTTATCGTCCATGGAACAAGCGAGGCGAAAATACAATTTGGCGGGGACATTAGAACGACACACCCAGTACCGTTTGTTAAAAATTTGAAAACTAAATTGCAACATGGTAGATATTTTGATGATTGCAAAGAAACAATTAGAAACCATCTGAAAGAAGAAGCAGCGTTATGGTATGAAAGCAAAGAAGATGAGTTTGAAAATTGGACAGATTTCGAAAATAAATTTCTGAATTATTTCTGGGGGAAAAATAAGCAGAGGGAAATCAACCAAGAGCTGCAGAATGAAAAATATCACGAGAAAATGGGAATATCTGAAGAAAGATATGCTTTGCAGATATATAACAATTCAAAATATCTAGATTACAAATATTCTACCGAACAACTGGTAGAAATGATAAGCAGACATTTCGAAGAAACTTTGGAGGATCACGTGATTTTGAGAAACTATCAAGATATTGATAGTTTCTGCCAATTCCTTCAATTAAAAGAAACGAAAAGAAGAGAAATGAGAAACAGAAGACAACATGACCAATACAATGGACCGGAAAGAAGGTACTAAGCAAATTATGACCAGAGAAAACGACATCCCCGATCAACAAATGAATATAGGCCAAGAGAATACCACAATTACACTAGACAACAAAATTATGATAACCGGAATGACACACAAAATAGAACTTATGAAAATCACAACAGGAACAGAGCTGCACAAAATCCTCCGAATAGGAATATGAACGAACAAAGGGACGGTAGAAATAATCAGAGCTTCCAACGACAAAATAGAAGGGAGATGAATCATGTAGCAATAGAAAACGAGGAAGAAAATGTATACAAGGAATCCAGACAGGATTTTCAATAAAGCATCCACTAAACAAAAGTAAAAAACTCTCCGGTATATTTTGTCACCCGAGAGAGTTTATACAGTTGGCGGGAAACGAACGACAAAATTCTAATTCCAATCTAATATTTTTAGATGCCTTTATAAAACATAAAGCGATTAAAATTTTGATTGATTCTGGGTCGGAGATATCTTTAATCAATAAAAAACTAGTAAAAGAATTAAATTTGGACAGATTTGTGTATAAGATTCCTCGCAGTTGCTTTAGTGGGTGCAAACAATAAAAAATTGACGACAGTAAACGAAGGTTTGGGAGTACGGATCAGAGTGGGAGACCAATTCTATATTATGCAATGTGTGGTGATCGAAGATTTAAATCATGATATGATAGCGGGAATTGATGAATTAAGTGAAAAACATATCACCATTAATTTTTCGGAAAATAAACTGGAAATCAGAGCAGAACCAGACAACACAGAAGAAGAGAAGGAAACAGATAGGAAAAAAAATTTGAAAGGATAAATGAACAGGAAAAACATAAAGAAATCAATATGACTTAGAGGATAAACAGAAAGTACAAGAAAAAAATCAATCAGAAGAGAAAAAGAAGAAGAGTTCGAAAAGAAAGCAGGAAAACAAGGTAGAGACAAGAGAAAAACTGGAAATAGAAGGTACAGAAGAATTGTTGGCAACCGACGATAAAACAGAAAGGAAGCCGGAAGAAAAGGAAGTTATCATAAGAGAAATGAAAGGAGTAGAAACGTGGTGCTCGGAATACCAAATGGAAATTGAAGATAAAGAAAAAACTGAAGAAGAAATAAAGGATGAGGACAGAGAAGAAATGGCAATTATGGACGAGAATCCAGAATTTTGTGAAGAAATAATATGGACAGTGAACACATGTGAACAAAATGAGGATGAAAGAAAAATAAAATGTGAAGAAAACATGGAAAAGGAAATAGAGAAGATTTTAGAAAATTATCGAGATCTTATTAATGAAGAAAGCTGAGTGGCTAAAAATTATGAACATTCCCTTAAAGTTAAAAACTTAGAAAATTTTAAATCGAAAACAGGCAAAGCGTCGGTCAGGAAATTGAAAATATGATCAAAGACAAGGTGATTGAAAGATGTGACTCTCCATATATCAACCCGATAGTATGCGTAAAAAAGTCGAGTGGTGATTTGCGATTATGTTTAGATGCAAGAAACATTAATTCGCACACAACCGCTCAATACGAAGCGCCTTTGAACATCGAAGCCATATTTGGACGAATCACAGGATCACACATTTTCTCCAAAATCGACTTGAAACACAGTTTTTGGTTAACACCTTTGACAGAAAAGTGTCGAAATTATACCGCTTTTTCTATCGACGGAGTGGTGTACTGATTTAGGGTGGTACCATTTGGACTACAGAGTGCATGCGCTGCTTTGGTTCGCGCATTACACACAATCCTAAATAGGCATGGAGAATTTGTTGTACATTACATAGATGATTTATTAATTTTCTCACCAGATTTAACAAGCCATCTACGACATATTCATACTGTTCTCGAAGAACTTGATCAAGTGGGATTAAAATTAAATATTCAAAAGTGTCAGTTTTTCCAAAAAGAAATACTGTATTTAGGGTTCAAATTAGACACAAAAGGGATTAGTCTTGCAGAAGATAGAATCGAAGTCATAAATAACTACCCTAGGCCAACCAATTTAAAAACTTTGCGGGGATTTTTAGGAATGGTAAACTATTTCAAAAAGCTGATACCAGACATCGGCACAAAAGAAATACCGTTAATAGCATTACTTAAGAAAAATGTCAGGTGGAAATGGGGAACTGAACAAGAAATGGCTTTCAAAAATTTAAAAGGAGCGTTTTCCACAGCTGTAAGAGTACACCATCCAAGATATGATCAACCTTTCATTCTCAGGACCGATGCTTCCATAAAAAAATTCGCAGGGGTGTTATCACAGATCCAAGACGATATAGAGGTGCCAATTTGTTTTGTCTCCCGTGTAACCAAAACGTATGAGAGAAAATACAGCGTTACTGAATTAGAGTTTGCCAGTGTATTATTTTGTGTAAATAAATTACGTTTTTACCTACTTGGGGCAAAATTCACCATTGAAACAGACCATGCAGCGTTGGTACACGTAATGAAAAATAGGCTGGTAAATAATAGAATTCATAGGGGCATTCTTTTACTTCAAGAGTATGATTTTGAATTTAAATATATCAAAGGAACTGACAATATCTTGGCAGATGCGTTGACGAGAGATGAACAATTCCGCAAAGAGGATCACAAAACTCTCCACGTCGGCATGAACATAATGAGAGAAGAAGCAGGCTTATTTTCTTTGGCTCAGATCAGGGAAAATCAGGAAGAATTGGATGAAAGAGAAAAGCAAAGGGCTGAACAAGAAGATAACTTATATTTTAAGAGGGTCGATGGTAAAGAACTATATGTAATCACGGAGCAGATGGCAAAAGAAGTTTTTTTAAAGTTACACTGTGACAACGGACATATTGGAAGCAGGAAGGTGTGGCTTATGTTCAGGGAGAACTACATTTGTCGACATGACTATACAATAGCAAAAGAGGTGACTCGAAATTGTGTGACATGTCAGAAGTGTAAAAGTAGGAACTTCAAAAATGAAAACGTCACAAAAAACGTCGTAGCACGGAAGAAACTGGATATTGTCGCCATTGATATGTTGAGCGACTTGATACCAACAACACAGAGGAATAAACACATACTAGTTATGGTGGATTTTTTCTCAAAATATGTTAAATTGTACGCATGTCGAACCACGAAAGGAATTGAAATACTTCGGAAGATAGACGATTTTACAGAAACAGTGGGAAGACCAGACAACATTTTATTGGACAATGCGACATACTTTAGGAACGAACGCTTTAAATGGGAGTTAAGAGAGAGAGGCATCAATACAAAATTTATAAGCATCCGGCATCCACAGAGCAACCCTTCGGAGCGTTTTATACAAGAAGTCACAAAATTTCTACGAATTTCTGGTGAAGAACATCATCGACATTGGCACAGAAAAGTGTTTGAGATCGAGACGTATTTGAACTGTGCACCAAATACGGTTACCAAAGAGACACCTTTATATATAATGAAAGGAACAATGCCTACAAGACCGTGGGAAGACACCGCCCCCAGACAATACGAAGAAGTGATCGAGATGGTTCAAAGAAGATTGAGACGAAGTGGAGAGAAATATCTCCAAAGGCAAGAGAGAAACCGAAGAAGAAGGCCGATTACAGTCCAGAAAGGAGATAAAGTCTTAGTAAGGGCACTGAGGGTGTCGAATTTACAAAATGGTATTTGTGCTAAATTGATGCCGGTATTTGAAGGTCCATATAGGGTCAATACGGAAAATGGGATAAATAGTTATGAATTAGTGCACATAGAGACAGGCAATATACGGGGTATTTTTTAACATTCACGACATATATCAGTATCATGAGTAGATTTTAATAACATTGTGAAATAATTTGATCCTGGAAAACTTATGTCATTAAAAAAATTAACAAAGAGTTTTCGGCAAATCAAATGGCGGGGAGTTGTTATGCTATGTAAAATTATAAATAATATTGGTTTGCTCGTAATATATTTCAAATTATAAAATATAATAATTCTAAATATTTCAACTTATAAACTATAAACGATATTTCAAGGAAATGAAAGTCCATTATCTTTGGATTACCTGTAGTAAACAAAATTTAAGATATGCATAAATTATTTTCTTTGTAAAATATATTCGAGTGACGTGAGGAAGTTTAAGTGAAGTGAACAATACGACCGGGTTTTCCAAATGGACTTGTACCGTGAATAAGACAATAGAATCGAAATATTTAAAATGTATAATTCTCCGTTAGTTTTTAAGAATTTGTAGAAACAATTAGCATGTTAATAGTTTTTAGGAAAGTTATAATTGTAGTTAAGATTGTTGTTTGTTATCTAAATGGGGATAAATATGACGAACTTTGATTGGCAAAGAGTGAAAAAAAGTGGGAGAGATGGAGGAACAAGAGTTTAGCTAGATTTTAGAGGGAAAAAAGATCATCAGTTGTTTTCAAAGGGTGCAAGGCGAACAGTCGTTATTATTTGGCGGTTCCCAAGTGATAGTAAGCATTAGAAGTGAATGTTTGTGAGTTTTCGTGGACTAAATGTATCCTGACGGAAGCTGATCCAGTAAAATATTGTAAGTCATACTTTTCTACTTATATATTCCAAGAGTCACTGTTCAGGCCGGAACGAGAGATTCAGTTTATCAAGAGGAGAAGAGGCTAGCGTTTTTTTAACGATATGTGCATCTGAAGGAGATCATTGAAGACGAGAGGCTCGCAATAATTTGTTGTAAGATTGCTGATTACCTAGGGAACTGCTAACAATAGATAGTGTAGGCTACCAGGAACAAGGATTTGGACAACTCATCATCGGAGAGATATTTTTTTTCACCATTCTGCAGTTTTTTCTTTATCAACAAAGTTTTTTTTTTATTGCTTCAGGAAAGATAGAAATATTTATCAGGAGATATCATAGAACAACAATTTCGATTTGAAATTTTAATTTATATAGTGTATAACATTAAATTTTGAAGGTTCACGTAGAACAAAATTTTTTTGACAATCATTATATGAGATATTTTTGTTTAAGATATTTGAGTGTGGATTTTATTTCAATATATAATTTTGTATCATATATAACTATTATTCCGATATCCCTTAGACCTTACCTATCATATGTAAAGCATAGATATTGAAGCACTAATATAACCCTGAGATAAGAGAATTAAATAGTGTGATAAAATCATAATTGCATCATTTAAATAAGTTTAATTAATTAATTAATTAGCTAATTAATTTCTTGGCGCACCTCTGACTTTTAATATCACATTAATATATATATATATATATATATATATATATATATATATATATATATATATATATTATATATATTTTGTTGTAACTTCTCTATGGATGTTTGGTTTCATATTGTTCTTTTTAGATGAACTGATGATGCTTTCTGAGCAGAAAGCGAAACGTCTTCAATAAATAGATGAAGTAGCCACCTTCTTTGTCTTTTATTTCTCCACTTTGACCGAAAAACCCACCACTCTTCGAGTGTACCTTAGTTTATTTTGGATTGACGGTCGTACTCCTTTTCTCGTTATATATATATATATATATATATATATATATATATATATATATATATATATATATACACTCGCGATCATAAAATCCGGGTCATCTTGAAAAAATCAAGTTTCTTAAATATTTTTGCCTCTGGTGCAGTAATAACCTTTTTTTTTGGCTAATGTATTTTTTATTTGTCATAAATGTTTGTTTTGAAAGAAAAAAAAATGGTTTTTATTGTTTTTATTGAAAAAAACAGAAAACAAATCAAATTATTGATAAAACAGACATACGAAAAAAAATGGAAAATACAGAACGTGGTAAAAAATCAGTAAAATTTCAATGACCAATATCGTGTATTGCCTCCCCTTGCTCTAATAACCTCTTGCAGACGACGGGGCATACTCTCAATTTTTCTCTGGATTACATGTTGTGGTATGTTATTCCACTCTGTCACTAAGAGATCCTTAAGCTCCTGTCCGTTGTTAAGAGGAGGTGTATGGGTTTGAATACGTTTCTTTAAATCGTCCCAGAGATGTTCGATGGGATTCAGGTCCGGAGACCTAGCTGGCTGGTAATTTTAACTTCGTCCAAGTATTACATACTGATCCTGGCAACGTGCGGTCGCACGTTGTGCTGCATAAAAACGGAGTTTTCTCCAAGCCCTGCCATGTTGGGCATAACATGTTCTTCCGGAATCTCCGTAATGTACCTTCGTGCAGTTAGGGACCCATTTTCGATGAAGGGTAACTCTGTGTGGAAGTCGGAAGATATACCTCCCCAAGCCATGACCGAGACTCCACCAAATGGCATTCTTGGAGCAATGCAAGCTTGTGAAAATCGTTCACCGGTTCTCCTCCAAACTCTTACAAGTCCATCGGATCCAGTTAGGCAGAAACGGGATTCATCTGAGAATAACACTTTGCTACAATCGTTAATTCCCCAATGCGCATATTGTCGAGGAAAAGCTAGTCGTGCAACTCGAGGCACCCGGCGAAGTGGCGGTCCTCTAGCCATTACCCGAGAAGATAGTCAAGAAGAACGAAGTCTTCTTCTGACTGTTGCAACACTAAAATTGCGATTTCGTACTTCCTCTAGACGATTTTGATGCATAACCGCAGTTGGGGTCCGGTTTCGTAAAGCCTGAAACACAAGGAAACGGTCATCTAGTGCCTTGGGCGTTCTTCTTCGTTCAGAGCCAGGTCGCCTGGTTAGCAAACTTGCCTTCTGAAAGCGTTGAAGCACTCGTTGAACCGTAGAAAGGCTTACGCCAACAGTTCTTGCGACTTGCCGTTGAGTGTGGCCATCTTCCACAAGTGCAACAATTTGTGCCGTTTCAACAATAGTCAAAGGCATTTTTGTCAAAAAATAAACACTAATAATGGCACTAATAAACACTAATGGTGGCAATAATAAACATTTGTCCGTTGTATTTGAACAGAAAGTCGAAGTACAAACGAGACATTTAAAACAAGCGGAGTTACAGGTAGCGTTCATTTTGGAAAGTGTGCACTTTACCGCGAAATCGGCACTATTGGAATTCTTTGTTACAAAGGAAACCGCAACAATTTTCAGAAACATGCATTAGTTTGTATTTGTGTTATTATTATTTACGATAAAGCTCGTTAAAAATGAAATATCGGTAATTTTCAAGGTGACCCGGATTTTATGATCGCGAGTGTATATATATATATATATATATATATATATATATATATATATATATATATATATATATTCTAAAATATTCAACTAGTGAATTCAGAGGTTTAATCGGTCATTCAGGTTGGCAAAAAATAAAAAAAGAAGTCAACTACTTCATAAGTTTATCGAAGACGTTTCGCTTTATACTTCTAAAGCTTCATCAGTTCTCTAAAATATAAAAGATGACATAGAGTTTATAAGAAATACAGATGTTTATAGTTCATAACGTACAACTCAATACGTAGTATATTATCGATGTTATTATAATATAATATATATTATATCTACTGTAAACTTTACTCATTATTTAAAACTAACTTAACCAAAAAAAAAAACAAAACAAAACAAAAAACACACAAACTCTGCAGAAAATAATGTTCATATTCGTAGATACGAAGATTTAAAAAATTTTTAAACGAACGTTTGGCTTCATTTAGATGGTTCTCCGCTGAAGGCAAACAAAGCTCTGATTTATTGCAATCTATGCAAACAACATGACGCGATACCAAAAACTTTTTCAAGGGCCATATGTCATCAAATTCCAAGGTTTGAGACAATTATGAACTTCTACAGGGGTCATTGCATGATTAGTTGGACGGGTGGATTTGTATGGCGGAAAAATTTTATATATTATTTTTAATTTATGTTTTAATAATGAAACTTGGAAATAGGCGATGATTGTGTTATTTTTTGATTGGAAAATAAGCCAAATCTTACCTTAGAATAGGGGTTATTTATATCGTAAGATGAGAGAGTGGTAAACCTGGCTCAAATTGTCGATGTCGGTTCTTTTGTTTATTGCCGATGAGTTCTTGAGGATCTCACACATTTCCATAAAAGAGCGTTTCTGATGGTTATTTTGTTTCGCCAGTATTTTGGTATTTGTGAAGTCAATGTGATGTTTGGTGGAAATGGCGTGTTGTGCAAGGGCGCAAGAGGGTTTGGAAAGTCTAATATCACTTTTGTGTGAAGTTATACGCCCTAGGAGAGACCGACTGGTCTGGCCAATGTAGCAGGAGTTGCATTCTGAACAGGGTATCTGATAGACAACATCGGTGTGCTCTAACGAGCTTAGTGGAGTTTTAGACTTGGAGAATAACTTTCCAATGGTTTTAGTATTTTTTAGGGATATTTTGACGGGTATGTTTTTGAATAGTTTAGTAAGCTTGTTCGTAATTTGTGGGAAATAGGGAAGAGAAGCATATTTTGTGGTTGGTTTTGGAGTTAATGGGGAAATGTTCGTCGGTATGCTATTGGATATGGAGGCTAGTATTGCACCGTTAGGTGTTTCCGAAATAGAATGACCATAGCTTTTAGAGAAAAGATGTCTGTTGATGATGGATATGGGATATATATATATATATATATATATATATATATATATATATATATATAAACCTGAAACAAGAAAATAGAGAAATACGTGAGCAGTAAAAGTAAGGTAAAATAATATAACCTGGAAATCGATTTAAAGTAAATAATGCTCTGGAGCAACGAGGTTGCGACAAAAAAATAAGCACATGAAATATAAATAGCTTGTCGAACGACAAAGTAAAATAAATGCACACCAATATAAGTAATAATAATATATTAGCAAATATAAATATGGTGAAAATGGTTATAGAAATAAACACAATGAAATGGAGTTATCCCTGTAACATAAAGCAAATAATAAAATAAATATTCAGAAAAGAATACCAAGCTGAAAATAGAAGAAGGCGGAAGGGAAGTCTAATTCCCTTCCAAGGTAAGAGTAAAAGAAACTAGTTATTTAATTTTGATGAGTATTCCCCAACCAGAGGTCTCATCTAGATTTCAGATTCAAACCGAATAGGCCTTCTGAAAAAGTGAAACCTTGGTGAGTGTGAAAAAGGGCGTGACCCGTAACTCACCAATTAGAAAATAGGATAACTTCAGGGACCAATCAGAAGGCCGAAAGGTGAGAATGCGCAGATCTGAATGCGTAGTAGTCAGTTTCGGGCTGGTGACATGTCAGATCTGACGACATTATAAAGATATGAAGTGGTGATTCAGCAGAACTTTTAACTCCGATGTAGCAGTTATTTTTATGGTCCCCATAATACACAGGCATGTATTACTTAGTAGCCTTATTGTTCCCACGTGCTACGTCTTCATCTGTAGATAAAGGACATAGTAGCTTTCTGTGTGGTTTTCAGTATGAGTATTCCATCTAATCATATGATCAAAATATACCATTGACTATCAGTCTCTCTTGTTTACAACAATTATCACTATTTTTAGGGCACCTTGTATTCTCCCAGACACCACCTGGTCAAATTGCAATATCGTCAGCCTATCCTAGACAGTAAAAGTATTTTGTGGACAGATTTTTGACAGAATCTACCAAGGTTGCTTAAAGTAGAGGTGACAGAACTCCTTCTTATGGACAGCCTCCGCTTGCTCTTGTTTTGATGGTTGCTTTATCGTAAGATGCCCTTATCCATCTCAGTTGGTAATAACATTCATTACATGCCCCTTCAATATCTAAAAAAGCGGCCATTACTATCTATTTGTCCTCTATTGACTTTTAGATAAGCCTATCTTAGTCCGTAGATTTACTAGATTGTTAAGCATATTGACGATTGCTTAAAGCATTATCTTTTAGTACTTCGTCCCTTATGTAAAAGCTTTGCTTATATGCGCTTTTAATAAAAATGAAGATAGGTTTATTGATCTTTATGACTTCGCAAGTACCATGTATATTTTATTCGCTCCTGTTACTTTTCTATTCTTTGAAGCTTTAATCGCCTCCATAAGTTCTTGGATTGTTATATGGATATCATAATGGAATCCTTTTGAACGACAAAATAGAAGTGTTGAAAAGGTGACAGGAATACTTTAATACTTAATGGAGAAAGTCGAGCTGAAGGTAGAGATGATATAGAACGAGAACAGGAGGAAACTGAGCTTCCGACTTTAGAAGAAATGAATAAAGAAATTCAGTCTCTAGCCAGAAACAAGTCACCCGGAGCAGATAACCTACCCGTAGAAATCTTTAAACGTGGCGATCAAACACTTCTTTTTTTTTAGGTTTTCCCTTCTTAATACTACCCTAGTACTTAACGAACGATTAGCACAGTATCATCATCAACCTGTGTGCGTCTACTGCTGGACATAGGTCTCCCTCAACTCTTTCCATCTGTCTCTGTCTTGTGCGGCTTGCATCCTTGCTAACACGCTTTTATTGATTGACACAGTATACTGACAATATAATAGCGACAGACCCCAATTATATTCGGATATGCTGGAATTTGGAATACCAAAAGGATTGATAGAATTAATTAATTTAAATAATAATGAGAAAAGCTTAATGGTGCGAGCACAAGGTAATCTTTCAGAACCATTTACAACTAACAGAGGACTGCGCCAGAGAGATGCGCTATCATGCACGCTGTTGAACCTCGTGTTTTGGGAGATTCGGGAATAAACGTAACATATATGATATATACCCGTTGTATACAAATAATAGCATATGTTGATGATATAGTGATCATTGGAAGAACCCGAAATGAAGCAGTTAAAGCTTTCACACGTATTAAAAACGTCGCAGAAAACATCTGACTTTTGAAGAACTCCAAGAAAACCAAATATAAGCCGGCTGTATTAAGAATGCAACAAAATAACTTAGATATGCAACACGAAACTATAGAAACGGTGGAAGAGTTCTGCTACTTCGAGTTACTGGTTGATTGGAAAAACAAAACATCCAAAGAAATAAGAAAAATAATATGCGTAGTTAACCGCTGTTATTTTGGGCTTGGCCATTAACTGAGAGCGAGAAATATGCCAAGAACAACAAAGTGTAAACTTTATAAAACAGTAATAGGCCCAGTGCTCACGGATTGGAAACATGGACAATGGCGACCCGAGATGAACAGTTACTACAAATCTTTGAATGAAAAATCTTTAGGACCATATATGGCGGAGTCAACGAACATGTTCTGTGGAAAAGGCGATATAATTTCGAATTCTATAGACTTTTCGGTGATGCAGATATCGTGAAAACCATCAAAATAAACCTAAGATAGGTAGGCCACGTTATGTAGATGGATGAAAGTGATCTTTCTAAAATGACCATGCTAATATGCCGGTCGGAAGAAGAAGCGGCGACCTAAACTCAGGTATCTGGACGATGTGCAGGACGATATAACGTAGGATGGAGTGGAGTAAGGGGATGGAGAAGAAATACATTCGACAGGGAAGGATGGAAGAAACTCATGAAGAGTTGTAGCGCCAACTGATGGTGATGTTTGGTAAAGATAATATCATACACTTTCCTTTTGTGGATGTGTTAGTGATGTTTAGTGTTAAACTCAATTGTTTAATTTCTTATGTGCGGTTCTAATCTTGCATGTCTTTGTAATTTTTCATCTTCAATACTGTTGGTCAATCTCTACTGTTTGTCAATATTTAGAATTTTTGAGGATTATTATCGATATTTTATGTTATTATATTTATGTATTACTGTAATTTCAATATTTATAATGCTTTTAATGAAATTTTATTTTATTTTAGTGAATATTATGGCAATGTTCATCCAATGATAGGTTTACTGCATTTAAAACTCGCAAAATTATTGCTACATCAAGATTGTTGCGCAGATGCTCTGTCCCATTTAAAAAAGGCAAAAGACATTTTAAAAATTACACACGGGATGTGCAGTTCTATATTTAAAGAACATCTCTTACCTCTATATCAGGATATCATGATTGAAAATTAATTTTAAAATCATTTTGTGTTACACTTAAATTTTTGTGGCTGAGAATGTTTTAATTAAATTATACGAATTTTAGTGAATTCTTTTTATTGCTAGAAAACTCATTAGGCTGACGGAAATAATACTATTGGAAACATCACAAATTGACAGTGTATGAAATTGCTCATAATATTTGTTACTACTACGCTATTAATAATATATTATTACTCCAATTATTCAAGTTGCAAAATCAAGGAGTAAAAAGAGACTCTTTGACTATTAATATTCAATATAAAGTTTGTAAAAAAATTATCATTATTAAGCATTAAATGTCGTTTCTTAAGTAACAAACATACTTCAAGCCTTATTTTTTTAATAACTCATCCATTTAAATTTGTCGTTGGATTGAAGAAATTGTTACATAATTAATTTAGACATTGTGAATTTGGCGATACAAACTCAAGTTGAAAATATGTGAAAAATTCGATTAAGCGAGATATATATATATATATATATATATATATATATATATATATATATATATATATATATATATTGTTATGAAGTGTTATTTGTGAATGATGAACAATGAGTGTTTTTTAATAATATATATATATATATATATATATATATATATATATATATATATATATATATATATATATATATATATATATATATATATAGGGTTTTTATCGCGGTTCTCAAAGAATTAGTTTGTAAGCACTTTTTTAAATTATCTTTATTATATCTATTATAAAATACACATATATATCTAACATAACGAATGCAAAATTTAAAATAAACTATCTTTAAATTGAAATTCTTATGAAACTAATTAAATTATATAGACAATGTAAAATTTAAACAAACTATCTTTAAAATTGAAATAATTATGACACTAACTAAATTATATTAACAAAATTTTGTACCTTTCTTTCACTGAATGCCTAAATGAAAATGTTCTCCAAAATAAAGATTCTAATCCCCACTCAATGTCTTCGTTCTCAGTCTCGGTTATCCTTGTTTTTGTGAAATTACTCTTTCCAATCATCAGCTTCCACCAATTTAAAATATTTTTCTTCTTAACAGCACTTATATTTATTCTTCTTTTCCATATACCAATATCCAATCACCAAATATATTATATAATTTTAATTTTCAATTAATACTTCCTTCCATTATCCAATTACCATTTTTACATAACATAATTTTTAATCTTCAATAATATTATCTTTATACTGTTTCTTAATCTTCATTGAACTTATTATATTGAACATCTGGACCTTCTGACTGACTATCTTGAACTTACTGAACAATTGACTTCACTAACTAAATGTGTCTATCTTCTAACTAACTTTCTTACTAACTGACTGGCCATTTTGAATCCAAATCACCGGGTATTTATATCTTTTTCCATGTTCCAGAATCGTCTGCCAAGAAATCATATTCGAATTGTTCTATATGATTGTTCTCGAAAAAGTATATGTTCTGGTTATGTCCATTTTACAGACATAACCATATTCGAGAACGTTCTACCGTAAACAAAAGTTAAATTCTGTATTCTAGAGAAATCTTTACTTTTCTATCGAGAATTTTATCAACATTTAGGCTTTTCAGATCAGAATATAAACTTAAATTAGTAACTTAAACACTCTAATTTAATAAACTACACATTTTAAACAACATATAACCCTACTTTATATTCGTAATAATTATTTAAAATGTCATTTAAGTGTATAGTTGGTTGCCTATGCACATGGCTCACTTAAATATATTTAAAATATTATAATTATTAAAATAAAACTTTTTTACACTTATTATATGCTAATTTCTTAAGAATACCCTCATATAAATAATTTTTATAAAATTCTCTAGTATATAACTTATTAAAATAACCAAATACTTTTTATATCTAATATTATCTAGTATTTAACTTATAAATTATTTTCTTTAAACACCAATCATCTCAATACCCCAAAAATTAATTTTAAAATAAATAATTTACTTATTATTTTTTTAAATATTAATTTTCTTATCCACATACCTTAGTAAATTTAATAAATTAACTAATTTAATTTCTTATTTATTTATTTATTTTTTAATTGTTCTATTAAATACATCCCTGTTGTCTGTCTATGTCAAACTGTCATGTCAAATGGAAGTTTGTGTGTTGTGTGTTTACATTTTACAATGGATATTAGGATACAAATCTAGGAATTATTTCCATTCAAAAGCTTTCATCTATATGAATTGGTAAGTTTTACACTTTATCATATTATTTTTAGAAAAACAATTATAGAATCAATTTTGTATCTAACCCCAAAATATGATTTTTAGGGCACCAACAATTTCCATATGGATAAAATCAACAAATATGATGTCAAATTTATTCACAACAATGAAATCTACCATCTATCTATGAAATGGATCTATCAGTAAGCTGTTAGTGTTGTTATTATTAGTGTTAAAAGTATAGAAAACATTATTCATTCTCTTCATAATATTTAAAAATGTCATTGATATGAAACATGCCTCTTAATCTATTCTCTGCATCTATTAACACATAACTATTTAGTCCATTCTGATTTTCAATTCTGTATGGACCTTCAAACATTGGTTGTAATTTCTTACAACGGTTTTCTCCAGCATTACTCTTTCTAAGTGAACGAATTAACACTTGGTCTTCTTTTTGAAATGTGATTGGTTTTTTTATTTTTCGATTTTGTCTTCTGATATATTTTTCAGCTTTCCTCCTAATTCGGTTATTCACTTTCTGCATTACTTGTTCTAACATATCCTGATTATATTCACTAATCCATTTTCTGTTTCCTACATGGCCAAACATTAAATATTCTGGTACTTCCTCTGTATTTAAATTATGTGTATTATTTAAAAAATATTCTACTTGTGGTATATGTTGCTGCCATGTTTCATGTTGATCTTGACATATTATCCTTAAATATTTTATAACTTCTTTAATATATCTTTCTGCAGGATTTGCCTGAGGATGTCTGATACTTGTAAAATGAATGTTGATTCCCTTTTTCTTACAAAATGCCCGAAATTTTTGGTTGTTAAAATATGTAGCATTATCTATTATGCAATTTCTAAATGGTCCTATTTCTTCGAAAAATTGATTAATATATAATTTCAATGTTTTAACATTTGTTCTGGAGCAGGAATATAGTTTAATAAATTTTGTATACAAATCAACTATCACTAGTATATGCTTTTTTCCTGTTGGACTTGGAACTAAATTTGAGATGAAATCCATGGAAACTGTATTTAGTTTTTCATATACAACATTAGATCTATATGTGTTCTGGTTTTTGAAATTCTTTTCTTTGTTTATTTGACATATTTGGCATTGGGTAGTAATTTCTTTTGCTATACTTATGTCATTCTTTGCAAAATAATTGTCCCTAAATAGCATCTATAGTTTTCTTGAACCAATATGCATGTAATTGTTATGTAAATTTTTCAATATTTTTCTTGCCAAAGTTGTAGTTATTACATATACTTCTATGCCATTTATTATTTTTTAATAAACTCCATCTTTCTTAAGGACTTTTTGTTTTTCACTCAAATTGATCTGATCTCTTATAATTTCTTCTTTGGAATATAATCCAGTGCTTTCTACTAACTGATTTAATCCAATTTTTATTGTTCGTTGCCCTTTTTGTGATGTATTTTCTAACCTTGATTAAACATCTGCCACTATGTTGGATTTTCCAGAAATGTATTGGATTTTAAAGCAGTATTCACTAAGTATTAGACTCCACCGATGTATGCGACTGTTTCCATATTTGTTATTTAATATAGATGTTAAAGCTTGGTGATATAAAATCTTAATTTTGTGACACAGTGTATTATACTTGCTAGTTCTAATTCTGAAACTGAGTAACCCTTTTCATGTGGCTTTGTAATTCTTGAAATGAACTGTATTGGGTATTCGACCCCATCATGTATTTGTAATAATACCCCTGATAATCTCTCTATGGATGCATCTGTTCTTAATATGAATGGCTGTGTGTAGTCAGGATAGTATATTTTTAAATTTGACAGAAAAATGTTTTTAATTTCTTGGAATGCTAGTTCTCTTCTCTGATCCCATCTCCATTTTACACCTTTCCTCAGCAGTTCAAGTAATGGAATTTCTTTTCTACTTAGATCTGGTATCATCCTTTTATAATAATTAATTATTCCAATGAATCCTCTTAAAGTTCTTAAATTGTGTGGTGTTTTATATTCCTGAATGACCTGTGTCCATTCTGGATCCATTTCGATTCCCTTAGTGTTAAGTTTATAACCTAGATATATTACTTCTTTTTGAAAAAATGTACATTTTTCTTGATTTATTTTTAGTCCAACTTTGTCTAATCTGTTGATTATAATTTTTAGGTGTTTCTCATGATCTTCAGCCGTTTTAGAAAAAATTAATATATCATCAATGTAGTGAATTACAAAATGTTCATATTGATCCAGAATATCATGAAGACATCTACATAGAGCACTACAAGATGATTGAAGTCCAAATGGTACTACTTTGAATTGATATACTACTCCATCTATCTGAAATCCCGTATACTGTCTACTTTTTCTTTCTAGAGGTATTAACCAGAAACTATGTTGTAAATCGATTTTAGTGAAAAATGACATTCCTGTAATTCTTCCTAGTATTCCATCTATACTCATTGGTGCTTCAAATTGCTTTTCAGTGATCTTGTTAATCTTCCTTGCATCCAAACATAACCTGATTTCACCTGATCTTTTACGTACTACTACTATAGGGTTTATGAAACGTGTATCTGCCTTCTCAATGATTCCATCTTCTAACATATTATTAATCGTTCTGTTTATTTCTTCTCTGTATTTATATGGTATTTGGTATGATTTTGTTTTAAAATCTTTTTCTTCTTTAACTTTTATACTATGGATATAATTTTGTGCAATTCTATTTTCTTTATTGACAAGTCCCTTGTGTTGCTGCAATATGGAAACGACTATTGATTTATATTCTTCAGGGCAATTAACTTTTATCACATCTTCTTCTTTACAAATAAAATTATTCTTCATTATGTACTCATTATTCCTTGCTTCCAATTTTACGCACTTCACCTCGTAGGCACCCATCTGCTTAAAATTTTCATTCCTTAAATATTCACTACAATTCTTCTTTACATTCTTTTGGGACATTTCCCTATCATCAAAATACATTTCTTCTTCATGAACATCATTATTTTCTTTTAATAATATCCTATCAACTCTTATTCCTTCTTCCACCTTATCTTTCTGCATAAATTTAATTATTTGCCCTTCCAAAGTTACTATTTTTTCTTCAAAATCTATCTTTACTTTCTTCTTTTCCAATTCGTCATTTCCCATTAATATATCAACACATAAATCCTTGACAATAAATCCTTTCATATTAATTTCTTTATTAAGAATATTAATTTTAAAATTGGCTAGTTTATCAATTTCACCCAACTTCTTATTATTTGCACCAACAATTTTAATTTTTGGAATCTTTATTATATCTGATAGTTTTAATGTATTAAAAATAAAATTCTCCGAGACTAAAGTACTTTCTGAACCAGTATCTATCATAATTTTAATCATTTTATTTTTGGCCAAAGCATTTATATAAATTAAATTAATATATTCAATAATTTTATCTTCATCTAAAGAAATAAATTCAGAAGGTTTTTCATAATAGCAATGGCCTAACTTGTAATTCAGAAAGTTTACTGAACAAAATTTTGATTGTTAGAATTGTCAGATTGTATCTGACCACTTGGATCTGATGTCCTATGTCTTTCCCTACTATGACTTCTACTCACATTTTCTTGCCTTGTACTATTTCATTCCCTGTCTTCGCAGCTTCTATTCCTTCGTACACAATTTACCTGTCTGTTGTAATTAGGTCGTTCTGTATTTCTTCTATTGTTAAAATCTTGTCTATTATAATTAGTATTGTTATTAAAATTTTGTCTATTATAACTAGTATTGTTATTAGGATTTTGTCTATTTTGATTATTGTTATTATTGTTAAAATTTTGTAAATTGTCACCATATCTAGTATTATTGTATGATTGTCTATATTGTTGATAATTATTCTTATTATATTGAAAGTTATAATTGTTTTTTCTGTTATTATTATTTATCCTAATATCATTGTTATCATTATTACTTGCCATATTGTCCTCCGGAGGCGTGTCAGCCGGGAGCTGACAGCCGTGCCGGACGCATCAAGGAATTTGGATATCGGTCAAAATACTTGGGAATTCCAAGTTTGGCCAAATCCAAATTTCTAATTGATTCGATGCAGGGATATTCCACTTTCGCTACGTAAAACAAAGGATTTGTTTTACATAAAACAGGTAGATTTTCTCTCATCGATCAGTCGAGCTTGCCTCTTCTACTATAGTACCTAGACGGTGCTATTATTGTTCCAACTAAGTTATTGTTTTATTTCTGATTTCCTATATACCTTTTTTTTTTATTTTAGCATTATTATATATTCAGACCTTTTCAGGTTAGAATATTACATTAATCTATATTTGTTCATGTACTGATTGTTTGATATTTTATTTGAATATTTTAATTGTTTATTTTTCTTGTATTTTGTGTCTAAGTTGTTTTTCCGTAAGTTAAGAATACTTAGATATATTTATCTTGCTTTTTCTATTTTATATATTTTATTTTGTACTTTGTATCTAAGTAGTTCTTTTCGGTAAGTCAAAGAGCTCTTAGAAGTATTTCTCTGATATCTGACTTGTTATTTTATTGTGTGTCTAAGTCGTTCTTTTCCGGTAAGTCAAAAGAACCCTTAGAAATATTTTCATATCGCATTATTATTTCTGATATTTTATCTAAGATATTTTCTTCCGTAAGTTAAGAAAATACTTATATATTTGTCTATTTCATTTTTCCATTTTTTGCTAAGCTGTTTCTTCCGTAAGTCAAGAAACACTTAGCAATATTTTCACATCTTTTCTATATTTGATTTTTCTTATTTTCTATTATAAGTCGTTTCTTCCGTAAGCCAAGAAACACTTATAAATATTTGTGCATCTATTTTACTATATTTGATTCTCTTGTTTATTTTCTGTTCTAAGTCGTTTCTTCCGTAAGACAAGAAACACTTATAAATATTTCCATATTTTACTCTCACATTTACATATTTCATTTATCTATATTTCTGTCCTAAGTTGTTTCTTCCGTAAGTCAAGAAACACTTAGAAACATTTTTCTTTGCATTATATTAATTTACTTGTTTACTAAGTTATTCCTTCCGTAAGTCTAAATACTTAGATTATTTTTACCTATCTGTTTTCCATTTTTGCTCTGTTACTTTGTAACTGTTCCTTGGAACCGTTACCTATAACAGATATTTGTCACTGGAACTGTTATTTATAACAGCGGTGGTATTTAACCTTTCTACCAGCGACAAACCAAAGAATGTGAATACCCGATCCAATTCCGGGGATAGGAAGAAGCCCGAAGAGCCGGCGATGGGTCCTACAGGCCCAAATGCCCCCTCTCGGCAACAATATTACCTCTTTGTATTCTTTGAATAAAATTAATAAAACTCTCTATTGTTTGAATATTTTGTACAGTTACTGTTTGCACAACATCAGCATCAAAATGTCTAGATACATTTAAGACTGTTCCATCCTCTCTAAGTGGTGGTTCTAAATATTTTGCAACTGTTATCAGTTTCAATGCATAATCTACCATATTTGATTTTAAATTATGATTATACTTTCCAAAATATAGAATTTCTCTAAACTTGGCTTGCTCTAGTTCACCCCAATAATAATTTAAAAATTTATTTTCAAATGTTTGAAAATTATCTAAATCATTTTCAATACTAGCAAACCAAGTTGCTGCATTGTCATTTAATGTCATTCTAATATAATCTTTAATATCATTAATATTATTCACTAATCTTAATTTATGTTTTAAACTATTTATGTATACTCTAGGATGCAAATTTTTTATATTCATCATCATTTTGGCTTTACAACCCTGTGTGGGTCCTAGCCTCCCCAAGAATTTTTCTCCAGTCGTCCCTATCCATCGCCTTCCTCCGCCAAGCACGTATTTCCATATTTCTCATATCTTGGTCTATGTTATCTAGGAATCTTGTTCTGGGTCTTCCTCTTCTTCTTTGACCAATAGGTCTATCAAGGAGCGTTTTTCTAGCTGGGTCGGTTTGCTCCATCCGCATTACATGGCCTACCCACCTCAGACGTCCTATCTTTATGTGTTTTACGATATCTGGTTCCTGGTATATCCTATAGAGTTCGAAGTTGTATCGTCTTCTCCAGACACCATTTTCATTTACCGCTCCATAGATGCGCCTTAGTATTTTTCTTTCGAAACATCCTAACATGTTTTCATTGCTTTTTGTTAAAGTCCAGGTTTCTGAACCATATGTTAGGACTGGGCGTATTATTGTTTTGTAGAGTTTTACTTTTGTATTTCTTGATATAACTGTAGATTTAAAAAGGAGATTAAGCCCAAAATAGCATCTATTAGCCGTGCAAATTCTGCGGTTTATCTCTGCGGTAGTGTCATTTTCAGTATTGACGAGCGTTCCCAGGTATACAAATTCGTTAACTGCTTCGATGACGTCATTTTCTATAACAAGTGGCCGTAGTGTTTGTGGTTGCGTACCTATTTTCATGTATTTTGTTTTGTTGGTGTTTATTATTAAACCCATTTTTGTAGCCGCTTCCTTTAATGCTACGTACGCCTCTCGTGCTGCGTTTTCCGTTCTCCCAACAATATTGATATCATCAGCATATGCTAAGATTTGCACAGATTTGTTATATATTGAACCGGTAGTTGTGATTTGTGACGTACGTATTACTTTTTCCAGAGCTAGATTGAATAGTATACAGGAGAGTGGGTCTCCCTGACGTAGCCCGTTCTTTGTTTTAAAAGGTTCAGAGAGTTCCCCCTGGATTCGTACTTTGCATTCAACTTTTTCAAGGGTTAGTTTGGTTAAACTTACCAACTGATTTGGTACTCCTAGGTCTATCATTGCTCTAAACAATTCTCTTCTATTTACAGAGTCGTAGGCTGCCTTGTAGTCTATAAATATGTGGTGCGTGTCTACACCGTATTCCAGTGTTTTCTCTAGAATTTGTCTTAGGGTTGAAATCTGATGAATTGTTGATTTACCACCTCTGAAACCAGCCTGGTATTGTCCTATTATTCGCTCTGCATATGGTGCCATACGATGGCATAGTATATTGGAGAATATTTTATACGCTGCATTTAGGAGCGTAATTCCTCGATAGTTAGAGCATTCAAAGATATCACCCTTTTTGTGTATGGTGCAAAGTATTCCAATATTCCAATCATTGGGAAGGGACTTCTGTATCCATATTTCTTTTATAAGCTGCTGTAGGGCTATTATGATATCGTGGCCACCTTCTTTATATAATTCCGCTGGGAGATTATCTATTCCGGGTGATTTGTTTCTGGCTAGTTTGTTTAAAAACAAATGGATAAAAAACTTGAAGCTGCAGAGAAAAAAGTAGCAAATGAAATAAAAAATATACGGCATGACTACAAGAAAAGGATAGAAAATGAAAGGACAGTAGTAAATAGGATTATTCAAGATAATAAGATAGATATAGAACAGAAATTAGAGTTGCAGGAATGTAACTTAGAAGTAAAAATTAACGAAGACAGGAGAAACACAGAAGAAAAATTAGACGATATACAACAAAATATCCAAATAAATAATAATCAAATAAGAAATGTGGAACAGAGAATAGATGATATTTCACAAATGAGAGACATAGGGAGACCTTACTTAAATTTAACAAATGAGACTGGGATTAAATTCTCTGGTAATATAAAAAATTTGCATCCTAGAGTATACATAAATAGTTTAAAACATAAATTAAGATTAGTGAATAATATTAATGATATTAAAGATTATATTAGAATGACATTAAATGACAATGCAGCAACTTGGTTTGCTAGTATTGAAAATGATTTAGATAATTTTCAAACATTTGAAAATAAATTTTTAAATTATTATTGGGGTGAACTAGAGCAAGCCAAGTTTAGAGAAATTCTATATTTTGGAAAGTATAATCATAATTTAAAATCAAATATGGTAGATTATGCATTGAAACTGATAACAGTTGCAAAATATTTAGAACCACCACTTAGAGAGGATGGAACAGTCTTAAATGTATCTAGACATTTTGATGCTGATGTTGTGCAAACAGTAACTGTACAAAATATTCAAACAATAGAGAGTTTTATTAATTTTATTCAAAGAATACAAAGAGGTAATATGGCAAGTAATAATGATAACAATGATATTAGGATAAATAATAATAACAGAAAAAACAATTATAACTTTCAATATAATAAGAATAATTATCAACAATATAGACAATCATACAATAATACTAGATATGGTGATAATTTACAAAATTTTAACAATAATAACAATAATCAAAATAGACAGAATCCTAATAACAATACCAGTTATAATTTTAATAATAATACTAATAATAATAGACAATAAAGTAATACCCAAGATCCAGCAAAGTACCGCCCAATTACTTGTCTTCCAACTTTGTACAAATTGGTCACATCCTGTGTGGCCCGGCGTATCTACCAACATTGTGCTCTGAACAATATCATAGAGCCTCAACAGAAAGGATGCGCTATCTCCATGGGCTGCAAAGAACAACTTATTATCGACTCAGTCATTTCTAACCAGGCATACACCAAAAAAAGAAACCTTTTTACTGCCTTCATTGACTACAAGAAGGCTTTTGATTCAGTGCCGCATGAATGGCTTATAGATATATTGAAAATATATAAAGTCGATGATAATCTCGTGACCATTTTGAAAAATATAATGGCAGAGTGGAAGACTAAAATTCACCTTCAAATACCGGGTGAAATTAATATCGAAACTGAAAATATCCCTATTAACCGGGGGCTTTTCCAGGGGGACTCGTTGAGTCCACTTTGGTTCTGCCTAGCAATGAACCCACTATCTCAGCTGCTGAACTCTACTGACTCAGGTTTTAGCATCAAAAATAACAACACTGTTGTAGCGAAGCTTAATCATCTGTTGTATATGGATGATTTAAAATTAATGGCTTCCACTCGAAACCACCTAGATGAGATGCTAAAAACTGTAGAAAATTTCTCAAATGATATCAGTATGAATTTTGGACTAGACAAGTGCCGTATACTAAATATAGTCAGAGGAAAGATTCAGCCCGGAGGTTTCGATATGCAAGATGGCCAAAACATCGAGGCAATGGGTGAAAATGATATGTACAAATATCTCGGAGTAAAACAAGCGCGGAAAATTGACCATAAACAAATGAAAACTGAACTAACTTCGGAGTTCGTACGAAGAGTAAGACAACTAAATCGGTCATATCTTAATAGTAAAAATTTGTTTAAGGCATTAAATACGTACGCCTGTTCCGCGCTAAGCTACTCATTTGGTATTATAAAGTGGTCAAAAACAGATATAGAGGGTCTTCAGCGGAAAGTAAGAACACTTCTCACAAAGGCGCAAAAACATCACCCACGCAGTGCAGTAGAGAGAACAACATTACCGCGGTATCAAGGGGGAAGAGGACTTATGGATATAGGTGAGCAATTGGATAAACAAATTGCTAATTTAAGAACTTATTTTCAGGTACAGGCTGAGACATCTACTTTACATCGAGCAATTTGCGCAGTAGATGATACGACGCAGCTTAAACTGAGGGAACAAGAAATGCGCATAAACCACCTGACTAAAGAAGACAAAATGCGCACCTGGATGAGTAAACCTCTGCATGGGCGACATCTCAATGAGATCAGCCAAGAATATGTCGACAATACAGCGTCGAACTATTGTATGACATCAGGAAAGATGTTTCCCGAGACTGAGGGTTTCCTACTTGCCATTCAGGATTAGGTTATTCCAAATAAAAATTACCTGAAATATATTGTTAAAGATCCTCAAGTCCAAAATGACAAATGCCGATATGGATGCCAAGCCCAAGAAACCATCCAACATCTTACCGGTGGCTGCCAGGCATTTGTCGGTACTGATTATAAAGAACACCATGACTCAGTAGGAAAGATTATCCACCAAGAACTAGCTGACAAGCTGGGACTTCTCCAAACCGACCATCTTCCTTATTATCAATACGTCCCTGATAGAATGCTTGAAAATGACAACTACAAGCTATACTGGGACCGCACTGTGCTTACAGACCAACCAGTGGCCCATAATAGACCCGATCTCATACTAGTTAATAAAATTACTAGGCAAACAACACTTATTGATGTGGCGATACCCAACACCAATAATTTACGTGTTAAATACAACGAAAAGATCGCCAAGTACAGAGATCTAGAAATACAAATCAGGAGACAATGGAGAATGGAAAGTACCCAGACGATACCCATTATTCTTTCTACCACTGGAGTCATCCCGAAGAGCCTCCTAGAAAACATAAAAAAGCTGGGTCTAAACTAACATCTATATAAGATTATGCAGAAAGCTGTGTTACTTTCGACGTCCAGATGCGTACGAAAATTTTTGGGAGATACACCGACATACCAAGTCACCTAGGACTCGATAACATGGAAAGAGTCCCACCAGAGCTCAATCCTTTTGATACCGTAGGTATCTGGGATGAGTGAATTTTCCCCTTAGAGGGAGTGTGAGCCGTATGGCTAAATCTGGGATAGACAAAATTTTAACAATAGAAGAAATACAGAACGACCTAATTACAACAGACAGGTAAATTGTGTACGAAGGAATAGAAGCTGCGAAGACAGGGAACGAAATAGTACAAGGCAAGAAAATGTGAGTAGAAGTCATAGTAGGGAAAGACATAGGACATCAGATCCAAGTGGTCAGATACAATCTGACAATTCTAACAATCAAAATTTTGTTCAGTAAACTTTCTGAATTACAAGTTGGGCCATTGCTATTATGAAAAACCTTCTGAATTTATTTCTTTAGATGAAGATAAAATTATTGAATCTATTAATTTAATTTATATAAATGCTTTGGCCAAAAATAAAATGATTAAGATTATGATAGATACTGGTTCAGAAAGTACTTTAGTCTCGGAGAATTTTATTTTTAATACATTAAAACTATCAGATATAATAAAGATTCCAAAAATTAAAATTGTTGGTGCAAATAATAAGAAGTTGGGTGAAATTGATAAACTAGCCAATTTTAAAATTAATATTCTTAATAAAGAAATTAATATGCAAGGATTTGTTGTCAAGGATTTATGTGTTGATATATTAATGGGAAATGATGAATTGGAAAAGAAGAAAGTAAAGATAGATTTTGAAGAAAAAATGGTAACTTTGGAAGGGCAAATAATTAAATTTATGCAGAAAGATGAGGTGGAAGAAGGAATAAGAGTTGATAGGATATTATTAAAAGAAAATAATGATGTTTATGAAGAAGAAATGTATTTTGATGATAGGGAAATGTCCCAAAAGAATGTAAAGAATAATTGTAGTGAATGTTTAAGGAATGGAAATTTTAAGCAGATGGATGCCTACGAGGTGGAGTGCGTAAAATTGGAAGCAAGGAATAATGAGTACATAATGAAGAATAATTTTATTTGTAAAGAAGAAGATGTGATAAAAGTTAATTGCCCTGAAGAATATAAATCAATAGTCGTTTCCATATTGCAGCAACACAAGGGACTTGTCAATAAAGCAAATAGAATTGCACAAAATTATATCCATAGTATAAAAGTTAAAGAAGAAAAAGATTTTAAAACAAAATCATACCCAATACCATATAAATATAGAGAAGAAGTAAACATAACGATTAATAATATGTTAAAAGATGGAATCATTGAGAAGGCAGACACACGTTTTATAAACCCTATAGTAGTAGTACGTAAAAGATCAGGTGAAATCAGGTTATGTTTGAATGCAAGGAATATTAACAAGATTACTGAAAAGCAATTTGAAGCACCAATGAGTATAGATGGAATACTAGGAAGAATTACAGGAATGTAATTTTTCACTAAAATCGATTTACAGCAAAGTTTCTGGTTAATACCTCTAGAAAGAAAAAGTAGACAGTATACGGGATTTCAGATAGATGGAGTAGTATATCAATTCAAAGTAGTACCATTTGGACTTCAATCATCTTGTAGTGCTCTATGTAGATGTCTTCATGATATTTTGGATCAATATGAACATTTTGTAATTCACTACATTGATGATATATTAATTTTTTCTAAAACGGCTGAAGATCATGAGAAACACCTAAAAATTATAATCAACAGATTAGACAAAGCTGGACTAAAAATAAATCAAGAAAAATGTACATTTTTTCAAAAAGAAGTAATATATCTAGGTTATAAACTTAACACTACGGGAATCGAAATGGATCCAGAACGGACACAGGTCATTCAGGAATATAAAACACCACACAATTTAAGAACTTTAAGAGGATTTATTGGAATAATTAATTATTATAAAAGGATGATACCAGATCTAAGTATAAAAGAAATTCCATTACTTGAACTACTGAGAAAATGTGTAAAATGGAGATGGGATCAGAGAAGAGAACTAGCATTCCAAGAAATTAAAAACATTTTTCTGTCAAATTTAAAAATATACTATCCTGACTACACACAGCCATTCATATTAAGAACAGATGCATCCATAGAGAGATTATCAGGGGTATTATTACAAATACATGATCGGGTCGAATACCCAATACAATTCATTTCAAGAATTACAAAGCCACATGAAAAGGGTTACTCAGTTTCAGAATTAGAACTAGCAAGTATCATACACTGTGTCACAAAATTAAGATTTTATTTGTTGGGTAATGAATTTACTATAGAAACAGATCACCAAGCTTTAACATCTATATTAAATAACAAATATGGAAACAGTAGAATACATCGGTGGAGTCTAATATTGAGTGAATACTCATTTGAAATCAAATACATTTCTGGAAAATCCAATATAGTGGCAGATGCTTTATCAAGGTTAGAAAATACATCACAAAAAGGGCAGCGAACAATAAAAATTGGATTAAATCAATTAGTAGAAAGTACTGGATTATATTCTAAAGAAGAAATTATAAGAGATCAGATCAATTTGAGTGAAACACAAAAAGTCCTTAAGAAAGATGGAGTTTATTAAAAAATAATAATTGGCATAGAAGTATATGTAATAACTACAACTTTGGCAAGGAAAATATTGAAAAATTTACATAACAATTACATGCATATTGGTTCAAGAAAACTATAGATGCTATTTAGGGACAATTATTTTGCAAAGAATGACATAAGTATAGCAAAAGAAATTACTACCCAATGCCAAATATGTCAAATAAACAAAGAAAAGAATTTCAAAAACCAGAACACATATAGATCTAATGTTGTATATGAAAAACTAAATACAGTTTCCATGGATTTCATCTCAAATTTAGTTCCAAGTCCAACAGGAAAAAAGCATATACTAGTGATAGTTGATTTGTATACAAAATTTATTAAACTATATCCCTGCTCCAGAACAAATGTTAAAACATTGAAATTATATATTAATCAATTTTTCGAAGAAATAGGACCATTTAGAAATTGCATAATAGATAATGCTACATATTTTAACAACCAAAAATTTCGGGCATTTTGTAAGAAAAGGGGAATCAACATTCCTTTTACAAGTATCAGACATCCTCAGGCAAATCCTGCAGAAAGATATATTAAAGAAGTTATAAAATATTTAAGGATAATATGTCAAGATCAACATGAAACATGGCAGCAACATATACCACAAGTAGAATATTTTTTAAATAATACACATAATTTAAATACAGAGGAAGTACCAGAATATTTAATGTTTGGCCATGTAGGAAACAGAAAATGGATTAGTGAATATAATCAGGATATGTTAGAACAAGTAATGCAGAAAGTGAATAACCGAATTAGGAGGAAAGCTGAAAAATATATCGGAAGACAAAATCGAAAAATAAAAAAACCAATCACATTTCAAAAAGGAGACCAAGTGTTAATTCGTTCACTTAGAAAGAGTAATGCTGGAGAAAACCGTTGTAAGAAATTACAACCAATGTTTGAAGGTCCATACAGAATTGAAAATCAGAATGGACTAAATAGTTATGTGTTGATAGATGCAGAGAATAGACTAAGAGGCATGTTTCATATCAATGACATTTTTAAATATTATGAAGAGAATGAATAATGTTTTCTATACTTTTAACACTAATAATAACAACACTAACAGCTTACTGATAGACCCATTTCATAGATAGATGGTAGATTTCTTTGTTATGAATCAATTTGACATCATACTTGATGATTTTGTCCATATGGAAATTATTTGTGCCCTAAAAATCATAATTTGGGGTTAGATACTAAATAGATTCTATAAATGTTTTGCTAAAAATAATATAAAAAGTGAAAAACTTACCAATTTATATTGATGAAAGTTATTTTGAATGGAAATAATTCCTAGATTTTGTCTATAAATAAACATACAAACTTCCATTTGACATGACAGTTTGACGTAGACATGGAAACATAGGCGTACTTAATAGAACAATTTTTAAATAAAAAAAAAATTGAATTAGTTAATTTATATTATTTACTAAGGTATGTGGATAAGAAAATTAATATTTAAAAAAATAATAAGTAAATTATTTATTGTAAAATTAATTTTGGGGTATTGAAATGATATTGGACGTAGGAAGAGGAAAAATAGTGTTTAAAAAATTAATTTATATACTAGATAATATTAGATATTAAAAGTATTTGGTTATTTTAATAAGTTATATACTAGAGAATGTTATAAAAATTATTTATATGAGGGTATTCTTAAGAAATTAGCATATAATAAATGTAAAAAGTTTTATTTTAATAATTATAATATTGTAAATATATTTAAGTGAGCCATGTGCATAGGCAACCAACTATACACATTAATGACATTTTAAATAATTATTACGAATATAAAGTAGGGTTATATGTTGTTTAAAATGTGTAGTTTATTAAATTAGAGTGTTTAAGTTACTGATTTAAGTTTATATTCTGATCTGAAAAGCCTAAATGTCGATAAAATTCTCGATAGAATAGTAAAGAATTCTCTAGAATACAGAATTTAACCTTTGTTTACGGTAGAACGTTCTCGAATATGGTTATGTCTGTGAAATGGGCATAACCAGAACATATACTTTTTCGAGAACAATCATATAGAACAATTCGAATATGATTTCTTGCCAGATGATTCTGGAACATGGAAAAAGATATAAATACCCGGTGATTTGGATTCAAAATGGCCAGTCAGTGAGTAAGAAAGTTAGTTAGAAGATAGACACATTTAGTTAGTGAAGTCAATTGTTCAGTAAGTTCAAGATAGTCAGTCAGAAGGTCCAGATGTTCAATATAATAAGTTCAATGAAGATTAAGAAACAGTATAAAGATAATATTATTGAAGATTAAAAATTATGTTATGTAAAAATGGTAATTGGATAATGGAAGGAAGTATTAATTGAAAATTAAAATTATATAATATATTTGGTGATTGGATATTGGTATATTGAAAAGAAGAATATATATAAATGCTGTTAAGAAGAAAAATATTTTAAATTGGTGTAAGCTGATAATTGGAAAAAGTAATTTCACAAAAACAAGGATAACCGGGGCTGAGAACGAAGACATTGAGTGGTGATTAAAATCTTTATTTTGGAGAACATTGTATTTAGGCATTCAGTGAAAGAAAGGTACAAAATTTTGTTAATATAATTTAGTTAGTATCATAAGAATTTCAATTTTAAAGATAGTTTATTTTAAACTTTACATTGGTTATGTTAGATATATATGTGTGTTTCATAATAGATATAATAAAGATAATTTCAAAAAGTGCTTACAAACTAATTCTTTGAGAACCGCGATAAAAACCCTATATATTATTAAAAAACACTCATTGCTCATCATTCACAAATAATACATCATTACAATATATATATATATATATATATATATATATATATATATATATATATATATATATATATATATATATATATATATATATATATATATATATACCTACGGCATAAAGTGGACTCCACCCATGTTAAAATTCAGGTTCAAGTGAGCTCCGTGGTCAACTGGACACCGATATACGGAGCTCACTTGACCATTCCATAATATTGGCTCTGTCGATTCGTCAACATGTTTAGTTTCATAATTTTTAAAAATTTTTTGGAGCCCTTAAGTACCCCTGTATCATGAATGTATATTGCTTAGTTCACGTGTATATCTTATAGGGGTCGTTCAGATCTTTTTCACTGTATATTGGAACCATAGGTATATCGGTTTAAGTAAGCTCTGATAGTTTGGCAACTCTGCCATTAAGCTGTATACTTCTCGCGTATAGTCTGAACGGTTGATATGGACTCCTTATTTTCGTTATCGTTCATACGCATTACAGTGTGTAACAGATATGTATACTATTAACTACCTGTTTTTGGTAGGTACGTGCTTTTCTAAAAATAGCTTTATAGATACAAAAGGATTTCGTTACCAAATTGGATTTTTTTCATGCGGAAATTTCCTAATGTATTTTGTTAACGTGAGTATGTCTTCATACGTTTTATTTAAGAATTCGATAAATAAGAACTTTTTTTATTTCATCCAATGTTTTATGATATCTTGTATACAGATTTTTTATTATTTTATTTCTGGTTTTATCTGTGTACTACATATAATTCTGGATAGAAGGTTATCTCAAAATAAATATTTAAGTGCTTAAATAGATATTTTTGTGTAAAAATGGATAGTAGTGCACAAAAAAGGGAAGAATGTTTAATTTATCTAACAAGAATTATACCACTTCATCCATATTACATACTTCTGAATGTTTTATCTCCTATTTAGGGGAAATATGTAGTCAATATAAGTGTAGCTAGTGTCAAATTTGCAATGATCTTTATAAGTAATAGCTTACTGACTGTACTTTACATGTTCAGTTCAAATAAATAAACCTTGTCCCTTCAGAAAAGAGCGATTTGAATAGCAAAGTCAACTAAGAAAGTGTAATGAATCTTGTATCACCCCAGATTCACACAGGTTAACCGGTGTTTGCAGGCAAGAGTTCTCCTGGCAGATTTAAGGAAGATAACTACCATAAGGAAGTTCCTTTTGAGGGTTCAGATGGCGAGAAGCAGCTTATTTTTTTGTATATCTTGCAGATGTGTTGATCTAGCCAGTTTTTCATCGATTCTAGTCATAAAATGGGTTGTTATTCGTGGAGTGGATGTTACGAATCTGGACTTTGTTTCTTTTGTTCTCTAGATACTTATCTTCGGATATTAGGTGGATTGATAACTACGATATTGTAGAGCTTATGTATGGATGAGAGTCTTAATATCCGCTGAATTTGGCTGACTAATTTATAGCTAAATCTACGTGTCAAGTATGTATTGATGTCACCCATACAAGCAAGGTATATTCGGCAGCAGAAGCATAGAGTTCAAGCGTCTACGTTTTAAGAGTGGAAGGATGTGCTTCCCATTTTTAGCTGACAAGTTCGCGGAGAATACTTTTTTTCTGGTTCTAGTTTGCCATTTAGTTTTAAACAAAGTTCTGTAAATTACAAAGTGTGTTTAATGATTTCATGACACTAGTGGTTCAGGTATATGTTCAAATTTGTGAAAGCGTCTCTGTTAGGGACATTGAAGGAGCACACCTGACTTTTTCCAGGGTTTGGCTTAAAATTGATTTATAATCTATTTTTATTGTGTTTAAGATATGATTTAGATTTTTCTCCACTTCAGCAACAAAAGTTTTTGGTTGTGCAACAATAGATGTATCGTCTACATAATAAAAGTCCTAGTATTTACTGGTATGGGTTGTGTAAATGTTATACAGTGTAGGTGCCATTACGGTACCCCAAAGGAGACCGTTCTTCTACGTTCTCCATCTTCATCTTTTCTTACCATTGAGTGACACGGAAAATCTTCTGTTGTTCTATTACCTAAGGGGATATCACATAGATTTTGGAGAAATTTCCTTTAATTTAAGGTGTCGTAAGCAGAATTTAGATTGACAAATACCACTCCTCATGTCTGATATTTTTTATATACGTCTTCGCTGTGTTGGGCAAGATTTAGCATGTATGACGAACATGATCTACCCTGTCATATATAGCCACTTTTATCTTTAAATTTAAGTTTTTCTTCTATTATCGGTTTATATTAAGGATCATATGCAGAAGTATTGTGTATAGCTGAAAAAATAAGTAGATATATTGGCCGATAGCTTTTGTGGTCGTTGGGGTTTTTGTCAGGTTTAAGCAAGGCAAAAACTTTGTCTTTGCTTTGCTTGTCTACAGACTTTGGATATTAGCCATTGTTGTATTTTTTTGTCCAAATTTTATAATTAGTTTTGTGTTTAGATCCTCAGTCAGGAGCCGTAATATTGTTCATAATATACGTGGATAGTGGATCCAAACTCAACATCGTTGAAAGGTTTCCTCGGCTGACTGGTTTTGTCCTCTCTCATTTTAAGTTTTTCTTTGGTTCTTCTTTGCCGGCATTTATTATGTTTATTTCGTTATTTTCAGCGATCTGCTTAATATCAAATACCCTAGGTTTGGCCCTCTATTTGCTTCCTGCAGTAGAAATACGTCACATTTGTGTTGTAGTAAAGTAGAGTGTGTTTATCTGTAGATATGTCCTTAATATTTATAAGTAGAATAGTTGGTCCTAAAAAGGACCGATTTGACAAAAATCATATTGAACGGGTGATTGAAGAATTAACCGATTAAATAATTATTCATTATCCAGAGTAAGAGTACGCTCGATTGCGGTGGTCTTATTGTAACTTCAAATTTCGTGAAGGCATCTACTTTGAACTCTATAAAAATTTAAATTTTACATACTGTTACTTTTAGACGATATTTCGAGTCAGATTTGTTTATTAATAACTGTACAATATAGTCTCTTTGTGAAAAGTAAATGAGCTTGTAATATCGGTTTACAACTCATATATGGATAATAAGGAAATAAACAGGTTAAAATATGACAACAAATTGCTATATAACAGTACGAGACAATATTCATATACTGTGGCAAAATCATCATATTTGGGTTTCATATTTCAATCATCATATTTACATTGATATTTATGTGGCAATCAGCTGTAAAAGTCATTGCCATTCTTCCTGTCGTATCATATTTTAGCATATCATATTTTGAGTAAAAATGATCCTAAATTCGTCTAATAATATTAAGTTTTTAAAACAGCTGTGTTTTTATGCTCATTCGTTCACCTTTTGTAAACCAGTCTGTGTTAATATAAGGGATTTATATAATCTTTTCATTTCGTAATCTTTTCGTTTCATAATTATAGTTCTCTTGCTTTTATTTTCTATGGTAATACATATACATACCCAATTTAAAATGGAGAAAACCAGCGAGATCTAAATTGAACACAAAAATTATTCTCTCTTTCTCCCTATATGTTATATAAAGATTATCGTCATCGTATAGTCAGAACGCAACAAGATTCTATTGCCTTTTTGAAAATACAGCCACGTAAATGACGTTTTTAAAATTTATGTCAATATTTCTGAAGTGCCTTTTCTAGGATAATTTTTTTAAGCCTAGTTCGTTTGATTATATGTAATTGATTTGATAGTCCACAACAGATAAGTATTGATTGTAGGTAGGATAGCAGGTGTTGATAAATATGATGGGTCGGTAGATAGTCTCATTATTCCTAAATCTGACCATATGTTACCTCCCCCTTCATTTGTGGAAGTCCTAAGGGCATTTTTTCTCTTGGGGCATGCTCCCAATTTAACTTGGCAATGCAGTTATTATAGAGTCTTTGGATAAAGCCAGCGCAACTTTAGCATTGAGATTTAGTTTCTTGTACGACGTTGCTATCTTTATATATGTGTTTGATCTTGGAATTAGTTCTGTTCGGTATTGGTTAGTACTCGGACCTTTGTAAGTCGGAAAATACCACTGATGGTTTTTCTAGCAATCCTGGTCTAATTAATACGTTCTCGTCACGTATCCACACATTAGCACAGGTTTGATCACTATTTAGACTTCTGGATTTAAAAGAGGGTTATATATACATATACATCAGTTAGCTACCTGAATATTTCCTTTTATTTCTTATGTAACAACGTTACCTACGATATCTAAGACGCTGCAATCTTCAAAATTATATGGCTTTATTGTTCCGTTATGCCCTACTCTAGATCCTCTCTCTTGTATGTTAAAGAACATTTATTTGATTTTCTCATTAGTGACTATTAGACCGCTTTTTTTGCTGCTACTAGCATTATTTTATAGAATTCTATTATTTAATTTATGGATTAAATCCGGAGAGCAAATAGATATTCTTCACTTTCTCAGAGAAATAATATTCTAACACACAAAATCCTATTAAATTGTCAAAACCTTCCTTGCATATTCTATTCACTTATGAGGAGCAGCAGCAATATCAGTACCATAATAATGCGTATAGTTTAGGACTGGCTAATTGTTGGATAATGAGAAGCGTACTCATGTAGCAGTTTTAATGTTTTCGGGACTGCTACCTGGTACCGGGAAGCAGAATTATCATTACCGAGTTAATGCATATAGAAATTATTGAATGCACTTTATTATTATTAAACAACACTATATTCCCTAGTAAAATAATCATGAATTTACAGTAAGAAAAATTTTTGAACGTTGGTTATGAAAACATTATGTACATACCACCGGATTCACTATGTCCATATCCAGCAAAATCCTTGTAATAATGATAGGGGAAACCGAAGATGAAAATTTGCTCCAAGAAACTCTGTGTTATAAAACAGTCGAATAAAATACAGATTCTCGATTCAAATAGTCAAAAAATTAATGAACAGCTTACTAAAATAGAAATAACGCCTATTTAAGATGTACTCCTTTAACGGCCCAAAGGACAAAGCACTCTTAGCATGTGCTAATGATATAGATCTCATAACTCTAATAAGAAACTCTCCCGTCCACAAACTTCAATAAAGTGAAGAGAGCACGAAAAATGTTTCACATAAAATCAACGAAATGAAAACCAAATACAAGCGAATCAACAAAAGAGACCAATTCAATAAATCTAGATAAAATATTAAAGTTAACAACTACAATTTTGAAAATATGGAACACTTTAAATATCTTAGATAAATCATCATCATCATAAGTGGCTCGACAATCCGTTGTGGATCTTAGATAAATAATCGTGGTTAATAATAATGCCACTAAAGAATCACAGAGCATAATTCAAACTTTAGACCTATTTTAATCCATGGATGCGAATCATGGACAAAATAGGAAAGAACTACGAATATATGAAAGAAAAATAATAAGAAAAATGTTTTAACCTCATTATCATATCTCTTACCAATCCGTATAGAATAAGAACATATACTGAATAAAGAAAGCTCTTATACCGATATTGTTCAGGAAAATAAATCGCTTAAGGTAGATCGGACACATGCATAGACGTCAAGAGGTCAAACTTGTAAAACTGGTATGGAAGGAAGTTAGCACAGAAGAATGCCACTTGGGCGTCTCAGTATGCAATGGAGAGAAAACTTCCAATCATATCTCGAAAAATTAACATTTTGTTTGATAACAGATTCGTGGAAAATCGATCAACTTGGAGAAAAGTTACCGAAGACTCACCCAATGTTGTAGCGCTACGTAACGATGATGATAAAGAGAAAGAAGAAACAGTGACAAAAAGCAACAAAAATGGACTAATGGAGCAAAGCTGCTTCAAAATCTTGATTGGTAGGGATTGAAATGAAAGTATAAGAAATACAATGGATGATTGATGGATTCGAGAAACTTGAGACTTGAGAAAGGCACTCTGCCGAAACATCTGTAGTGATAAGATATAATTAATTTTGTGGAAATTTTGAAAACAAAGTTTTCAGTGTTTTATTGTTAAATAAAATGGAATTACCATACGACATGATATACACTATAATAACTAGACAACTTATATGATACGGACATACAAATCCCAAACTGATACACCCAAAGCTACAAACTATCGATGTTTATATGAAAGATGAATGACCGTGCAATTACATGATCGTGCAATGTCGCGGTGTCTTCACAATTTTATAAATCTTTTTTAAAAGAATATTGACACCTACACATTATCACATAATTGTGAACGGTATATTCCCTAAATATTAAGAAGTTTTCATTTTAATCTAAGAATATGTTTTATAATTTACGGTAGATTTAATGTATTTAAAATTTTACAGGATCCGGTATCGTAATAAGAAGTAAAATTTCACTACAATGGCATGGAAACGTGTTAAATTTTACTTTCGATATTTTTTTATGAATATAATAAGTAAAAATATAGTAAGCTTTATTTTCTTATTGAGCCGTATTTTATAAACATCAAATCACATCTTCTGTTTGACTTTCTGTATTTAGGTTAACCACTATTTTTTTCTTCCACGTTCCTTCTTATTTTAGATTGAGGTTATATTTACAATTCTTTCTGGAACGAGCTGTAATTTCGGCATCCTTTGTCAGATGCTGTTTAACATCTACTTGAATATTAATATCGTTTGAGAAATTTTTTCTCAGATACTTACATACATTTGATTTTCAATCTACTTTTAATGTTACTTTAATTGGTCAAGTAGTGTGTTCGTACAGTTGTTATAAGCGAAAATAGGTGTTGTACTCATATTTCTTTTGGCATCAGCCATAAGTATATCCATGCGACTCTAGACTTTTATACTATGTAATAGCTTTAAAATTAATTGTTTGATGAAAATCTCTACGCGACTTTGCTTCTTCTCCGACAAAGATAGCATGTCTATATCTATAATATGGTTTTCAGTGATCAGCTTCATACCAAATACCCTAGGTTAGGCCCTATATGTGTTTTCTGCACTAGAAATACGTCAGATTCGTGTTTAGCGCATATGTCTGATAAGTTTAAGTAAAGTAAAGTTTCTTTATCTCTAGATATGCCCTTAACAGTTATAGATATAGTTATAAGAATAGTTGGTCCTAAAAGTACCAATTTGACAAAATCATATTAAAAGGGTGACTTAAGAATTTAGCCTATTAATTAATTATTCATTACCCCGAGGTACGCCCGATTGCGGTTTTATTAGTACTTCAATCTTCGTAAAGGCTCGTTCTTTGAACCCCACCATAAGTAATGCCTAATCTTTTACTTTTTATTAAAAATTTAAATTTTACATAATGTGTATAACTTTTTCACGATATTTCGAATTAGATTTGTATAGTAATAATTTTAGGTATTGAAGAGCCTCTTTGTGGAAAATAAATAAGTTTCTGATATCGGTCACAACTCATATGTAGATAATAAGAAAATAAACAGTTCAAATAAGTGTAAAAAATTTCAACTACATACATCGGCGTCATTGTTCAAGTGATGGGTTTATCACAGATTTCAAAGGTTACATTTTAATTCAAGGTCTTATTTACGTAATTTTAATATTAAAAGAGTAGGAAAATACATGTTTATGCCTTTATTTTTTTTTTAATCTATTCTATTTTCTTTCTAGAGTACAGTCTTTTTTGAACGACCTGTGTTCTTTTTTTCAATTGGGCACTTGTCCAAGGCTATGACAAACACTTTGTCCTCTGCTATTATACATTAATATGACTGATTCATTATTTTCTCTTTCTTGCAGCTATTTTAATGTTGTTTATCCTGTGTATCTTCTGTATATTATTATTTCTTCTATGTATTAAAACTTAAATTTTGGTTATTATTAAGATTATCTTAACGTTTTTATTAATTGTCTTGTTTCTGCGGTACGAATATATGTGTATCATGATAAGTTGTAATGCATATTTCATTTAATGTAATTAAAGTGCTCTTTGCTTTTGTCAATAAAATTGCATTCTCACTTTTCCAGCGATAGATCTTTTTTTTCCTCATCAACAACCTCATCCTAACTCGATACAGCTATTCTAAGATATTTAGATTTCACTATATGTTCTATCATTTGGTTTTTATCTCAAATTTGCACCTAGGATGAAATACTTGGTAGATAATATTTATTCGTTTTGAGTACAATTTTTTTATCACCTAGTATATAAAAGAATAAATATTTGACTGTTCAGTGTTTTCCAAGTATGTAAAACATACATACAACAGACTTCCATATTAGATTATACATTTAATAAGAATGTCTAATGTCTAAATTTAAGATTTTATATCTCAAAATATGTGACAACAAATTGCTAGATAAAAGTACGAGGCAATATTCTCATGCTGTGAGCTTTGCTACTCTATTGCTTTTATGAATGTCTCCTCTATTTCTGTTCACAATTCTTTAATTTTTTTAACGCATAAGCGATTTTGAATTTGATGTCAATATTTTTGAGGTGTGTTTCAATGAAATTGACATTAATTTGATAGTTTCCACTTTATTAGTACTGATGGTATATGACTAGCATCTGTTGGTACTATATATCAATTTCAACATGTGGAAGTGAGAGCACTTTCCTGTTAGTAATTCCAGTGTCAATTATGACGAAACCAGAAATAACCCATAATATTCTCCCGGGATTTTAGTATTTGCGTTGATTGAATATTATAGGGTATCCAATATTTCAATCAACGGTATTTCAGAGTGATTTTTATTAATTTTTATATATATTTCCAAAATGGAGAAGAAAGTTCAGTACAGGCGGTTAAACAGCTGATCTGTCAATTTAGAAGTAAGAGCAAGTACCAACTTGCTGAAAAGCATACCCATACACAAAAGTGACGATAAAATGTACTGCACAAACTGTAGCGGTATAAGCTATATATTAATAATTAGGATATACAGTATTTTTCTAATACACCTGGAACGATTGAGTGAATACGTGAACTATCAAATAGGAGACTATTAGTGTGGAATTAGAACAACTTAATAAATCATTGATCAATTATTCACTACTACGCAGTTAATGAGAAATGTTGGGAATACAGAAAAAACATTAAACTAGTTATTTATAGATTTTAAACCAACACATGATAATCATAAGAATAAAACTATAGAATACTATGGCAGAACAAGGCTTACCTAAGAAATTAATTAATTTAACAAGGAGTAATCTACAAGTAAGATTTCACGGAAAACTGGACAAAGTGCTTTAAAAAAGGCGAACGAAATTATCGTAACAGCTGTATTGAAAACTAAATATTATGAGACAAATTGGGGATATTATATTACACAAACTAAACCGCTTGTCTACAAAAAATATCAGGAACATATAATACGACAGAAAAGACTAATGACTTTACAGCTAATTGCCATATTAATATCACTGTAACGCAAATATGATGATTTTAATATCTATATATTAATATTTATATAGATATTTATATAAGACAAATAATATATTATAAATTATACCTATATAGATACAAATAGTAAAATAAAATTACAACTAGTATACAATATAGTAAATACTTATTTAGATAAACGTAAAATCTTCCACTGAACGTTAACGATAAATGTTACAAATAAAGGTTAAAACATGCTTTTCAATTCGCAGTAAAAGATTTAATAAAGTTCAGCACACAAGATAAATTCGTAACAAAATTCATATACCAGTAAACGGTACTCGATACAGCAGAAAAGTGATTTTGGCAATAAATATGTAGGTCGTACTTTACCCCATTGGAATCATAGCACCCGCTATGGAAAATGGTGTCTTCTTTGACATACAGCAACCACAAATGTGAAATTAGGAAATATTAATGTGAAATTAGGAAAACTCAATGAACCGTTGATCAAATAATCACTATTATATACTTAATGAAAAATGTTGGGAATAAAAAAACATTAAGCTAGTTATTTATAGATTTTAAACAAACATATGATATAATTATAAGATTGTAACTACAATGCTATGGAAGAACTAGGCATACCTAAGGAAATTAACTGGCAACTTACTTTCAAATGTCCAGTTACCTCAAACAGGAAGATGCCGTGTCTCCAATCGTGTTAACACTCGTTTTGGAGAGCATCGCCCGGAAAGTTAATACAGAAAATCTCAGAGTTTAATATTCAAGGTCCTCAGATTATACGGACTTTCGACGATGAGTTTAATATAGTAGCGAGTATAATTATTAGTAACAAAAAAACATTAATACATTCAATAGGAAAAGCGCAGAAAAGGGTCCTCCAAATCAATGATAAAAAAATATATGGCTATGATAAGAAGAGCACTACGAAACAGAATAGGACATATTATTTTAATAGACTAGTACAACTTTGAAATGGTTCATCGGTCTAAATATTTGAGATTTAAGATCACTTTTAACAAAAACATTACAAAAAGAGAAGTTTTAAGCAAAAAAATTAAATCCAAAAATACATTCCGCAGTAAGAAAAATAAGAATCTACGTATGTAAATGAAACACGAACAATGAAAAAACAAAATAAGAGCGATTGAGAGTCGCAGAAAGAAGAATTCTTAGAGAAATATATGAATCTGTTATCAATAAGATTACAAATCAATAGAGTGCAAAACAATAACTTTAGAGATGAGATTTAGTTTCTTGTAGTTCCTTGTTAATTAGTTCCCGGTCGTAAAACACTTTTGGGGGCTTTTCTTGCGAGTTTAACTTACATTGTTTTATATATCCTGATTTTAGTAGTTCGTATTACACTTCTGGATTTATAAGAGTTATAAGGGTTATATACAGTATACTCCCTCTATAACGAACACGGTTATTACGAGGTTTCGCTTATAACGAGATACATTAGATGTCCTGTGAAATTTCTATTGAACTATAACCGTCTATAGAGAGGCAAATTTGGTTATAACAAGAGATAATAGGATTTAAAAACGTTTTTTTTACCTTTTTAGTCCGGTCGTGGCTATAAATAAATACCCTTTCAAACAGCCCCTCAATAAACTTAACTGCAGCCCGCAATAAACTTCTTTACAATGAATAAATACAACTGTTTCACATCTTTAGAAAATATAATATGATAGAATGATACTGGACTATTTAAAGCAGTTAAAAATAACAGAGTTCTTAAAATTGCAGAAGCAATAGTTTATGTTATCCTTGAAAATACGATTTATGCATTATGTAGTTGGAAAAAAATATAAGTACAGCTTTTCTGTTTTAACGTATATCATTGATAATAAAAGTAAACAACTCTTTTATGTTTTAATGTATTTCATTGACAATAAAAGTAAATAACTTTTTTTCAAAAACGCCATTCAAACAATATTTATTAGCATCTTATATTGCTCCGAATGGCTTCACTATAGGAAGTTAATGTTTTAGAAAACTACAGATTCATATGTATGCACAGTATTATGATTGTCTGATATAACGAGATCGGCTTATAACGAGGAAATTAGTCTGTCATTTCAGTTCTCGTTATAGAGGGAGTCTTATATATCAGTTTACTACCTTAATTTTTCCTCTTATCTCTTATGTGATAACGTTATCTGCGATATCTAAAACGCTCCAACCTCACAATTATATGGGTCTATTTTTACGTTATATTCTACATCGTCTGTTTTGTCTTTTAATGAACATTTATTTGGTTTTCTCGTTACTGACTATTATACCGTTTTTTTTTGCTCTATAGTATTCTGATATTTAATCTATGGATTAAATCCGGATAGCGGATAGATATTCTTTACTTTCTTGGAAAAATTATATTCTAACACACAAAAATCCTATTAAATTGCCAAAACCTTCCTTGCATATTTTATTTACTTATAAGGAGCAGCAGCAATATCAGTACTATAATAATGCATATAGTCCTGAACTGGCTAATCGTTGGATAATAGGAAGCATGAATGTAGCAGTTTTAATGGCTTGCAGTGGCAGCCGTAGCTCAGGGGCTATGTTACTGGCTTAACAAGCTAGAGGGCCCGGGTTCAAATCCCGGAGATTATTCCATTGGAAAATAATAAAATATTTTGAATTTCCCACTAAATTTTAATTAGTACCGAAATGACAGACCAGAGGCGCTAAAGGGATAAAGTTAATACTGGGATAAGTTCAAATACCATTTGAACAAATTTTCACCTATACATACAGTACACTATATATACAGTAACTTTTAAATTTTTAGAAATTTTAACACTACTTAATATCTTTAGACCAATGTCATATGAGTCACTACATTCTTGAATGTTTCAAAAATAAAAATATACACTGTCATTCGTCACTTTTTAATTCACTCATTTAAAGTAATTTTCATGCTGCATTTGTTAATAAAGTTATCAAACGAGTCTATTAAATCTTGTTTGAGAAAGTCTTTTTCCAGTTGTTCCAATTTGTGGTTCTCTTTATCAAAGTGATGTTGTCTTTCACATGGATCACTTCTGTCTATAGGTTTAGGAATAGACATATATGCCGGAAGATTGGGGAAAATCCTAGGAATAGCATTTAATTCCAACTTTAGTTTTTCAGACACAACACTCTTTGTCTTTCCATGTATGATGAAGTACTATATCTTCAGAATGAAAATGCTTAGCACACAGAACAGAAGATTTTGTTGGGGTATAATTGTCTTCTTTGATAGCTTTTAATCACTTATTACATAATTGTTTATCTATTCGGAAAGAAAATGAGCTTACAGGCCCTTCCAACTTCAGAAGCTTGTGTAATTACTTTTGCATCAAGGTACACAACAATGTCTTGACATCTGTAACTGAAAAGAACAATATATTTAAGCTTTTGTGGCATTTCAACTATTACGATATTAACCGGAGAATAAACCCACAGTTGTCGCAAAAACTGTGATTTCATTGCCCAAAGAGTTAATATAACAAAAGAATTAAAAATTACCTAATAAATACTGAGAATAATGAAATTCCACACCTAACCTAACAACGTTTATACTTACATTTGAGTTTATTTCAACCTGTAGTACAATATCAATAATTAGTCGAATAAACGACTAACTTAAGTAACTGACTAGACACATAAAAGCACTTAATATTAATTAAAAAAATAGAATATACAAATAGTTATCGATTCATTTGTAAACAACTGTTTACATTCAAACAGGGTCCTGATTCTAATTGAGATTTCGACTCAAAACATGTCGAAATTAATATGGCGACGTCGAAATGCGACTTTGCGAACCTTGTGGATTTCAGCTGAACTAACCAAACGACGTCACTAGTTTTCGACTCATCGAAATTAATTTCAACCACAAGAAAGTGGTTGAAATTTCATTTCGAGTCGAAATTAATCTGACATGACTGACTGGACTGGGAGAAGTGAACTTAGGTTCAGTTTAAGGCTGTTTTAGCAGTCCAAGTACACTGCGATTTGAAATGGGCGTATCACTTACTTTTCTACACTGCTTACGCGAGACCATCTTTACTCAGTGCCGCCGGCCGACGGGTAGTTTAATGACAACAAATACATTATTCTCCATTCAAATTAGTTTTAACACGAACTAACTGACCGTACGTTCATGAGATTTGACGTCACGAAGGCGATAACGATGAAACTAAGCCTAATGATGAGTAACACGTTTCACTATTAGATTTCAGCATTTCTTAGCAATTTTCTTTAAAATTGGAACACGCTTTTCTCGACTATTACTGGACACAGAAAGGTGAAACAAAAATCAACGATTATAGAAAAAAAAACTCTTTCGAGTGATGGGCGTAAAAAGTTTGGTTATATTAGAACGTTAAACAGTATATTCCAATTTTTCAACAGAAGTTTCAAAAAAATAAAAAAAGTAAAACCATCAGTTTAAAGGCAACATAATTTCGAATAACGTGTCCAAATTTCGAGACATTTTGTCAGTAAATAACAGAGAAAACACTGTCCCTAGGTTTTGGTGCACCGATAAAACAGCCTTAAGTAGGCGGTGTTTTGATCCTTGCAAGGAAAACTGAGGCAAAAAGTATCAATATGGCTGTGTTTTACGGACATTTGCTAGTTTTGGAGGAATTAGAGAGGTTAGATATCCGACGTTCATAACGGAGGATAAGAAGAATGTTACGGGATACTCAAAATTCTTTTTCACTAAGTGATGCTCAATTTAGGCAGCAATTCCGGCTTAATAAACAAGCTGCAAATTATTTAATAAGGGTATTAGAACCATATTTGGAAGAAGGCGTTTATGCCTCTAGGATACCCAAAATGTTTAGGGTTAGTATTACTAAGCTGCAGTAAATTTAAAAATATATTAGAATATAACCACTAAGTCAAATCTTAGTGGTGGTTATAACTTAAGGATCTCCCACATCGCTTTTTTTTTCTTGCCATCTTTTCTTTCAATTCAAAATATAATTGAGAATGGCCAATATTTATGATTTAACAACTCAAACAAGAAAAAAAAGACGTTCACGTAACGTAAACAAAACAAACATTCAACAAGCGTAGTGCAGCCAATAAACAACAGGGCCAATCCAAATTTTCAGCAGTGTCAAAATGATAAAGTAAATATCCCCAGTTTTAACTACAATCGAAATGAATGAGAATCGCTAGCGATTGCGACTGTCATGGCGTAGTCGCTTTTAAATTTCGACATCGAAATGAAATAGAATCAGGGCCCAGGTTGATGGTTGACAGTATCTTGTCTTTTGTCAATAATTAACTTTTGTGATTGGTTAAAATTTTCATCGAAAACCCGGCAACACTGTTCATAGTTTCTCTCATTCCTTTTCCTTTCTACTCCCCGTATTCAAGAATACAGCTTTTTAAAATAGGTGGTCACAGCCACCTTAAGTTACAAGCCATGAAGTAGAAATTTGGCAACATCTAAAGGTAGTCCTGGGCCCTGATTCTATTTCATTTCGATGTCGAAATTTAAAAGCGACTACGCCATGACAGTCGCAATCGCTAGCGATTCTCATTCATTTCGATTGTAGTTAAAACTGGGGATATTTACTTTATCATTTTGACACTGCTGAAAATTTTGGTTGGCCCTGTCGGTTGTTTATTGGCTGCACTCTGCACTACGCTTGTTGAATGTTTGTTTTGTTTACGTTACGTGAACGTCTTTTTTTTCTTGTTTGAGTTGTTAAATCATAAATATTGGCCATTCTCAATTATATTTTGAATTGAAAGAAAAGATGGCAAGAAAAAAAAAGCGATGTGGGAGATCCTTAAGTTATAACCACTAAGATTTGACTTATATTCTAATATATTTTTAAATTTACTGCAGCTTAGTAATACTAACCCTAAACATTTTGGGTATCCTAGAGGCATAAACACCTTCTTCCAAATATGGTTCTAATACCCTTATTAAATAATTTGCAGCTTGTTTATTAAGCCGGAATTGCTGCCTAAATTGAGCATCACTTAGTGAAAAAGAATTTTGAGTATCCCGTAACATTCTTCTTATCCTCCGTTATGAACGTCGGATATCTAACCTCTCTAATTCCTCCAAAACTAGCAAATGTCCGTAAAACACAGCCATATTGATACTTTTTGCCTCAGTTTTCCTTGCAAGGATCAAAACATAGATAAAGAATATATATTACTGAATAGATAGGAAACTGTGTAGGTTATTTCTGGACAATGCGCCATCTGGCGGCCTTAGGAAAGCAACATATTTTTAAAAAATCTTCTCGCAATTCTTCAAATATAAAGATTAATATTGAGGGTTTGATTATAAAAATAAAACAAACGTTGGTTCTTTTTCTACTTTATTTTCTTTTTTACGTTTTTATATAAACATTAATTACATGTATTTAAATGTAGTTGGTTAAACAGTGGCTATTCTGTAGTTTCTATAAATTACAACACAGAAACAGAGAAGGAATAGCATCACATTTCAAGGTGGACTTATATCTCAATCCAACATAGCGGGCTTCTGGTCCAAAATGAATTGTGCAAGTCTTCTCTGCCAATTTTGTTAATCCAAATATCATAAAGCTAAAAAATAAATAGTTTGTTTTTAATATTTTCTGTGAAATAATGTTACATAGTATATTTCTAGAGGTGCTTTACAAAAGGACAAATAAACAAAAGTTTTGTAGAAAAAGTTCTTGAAACATTGAAGAATTGCCACATTTTTAATGGCGATAATTTTAATTCCTAAAAAACTTTTACCTAATTCTATATCGGCAACAATTCTAATACACATCATAACGTGAAAGAAAGAAGTTTGGGACAACATCGGACATTTTAAGGCAATTATTAAAAAATAAATAAAATCTTATATCAGCATTTTCTACTTACCGCCCTATCTTTTGGAAAAATATGCATTTAAGCATCCTTATTGTAATTATTACAACCATTAACGCAACAGTTAAAAACCGTAATTATTTAAATATGATGGCAAAAAAGCAAACAATTATTTAATCGCAAATAATACAACTCGAAACACTGTGTCGAAACCACAATAAAAATGGCGTACTTGTTTTTTGTTTTGTTGGTTGCGGTATTGCGCAGTCACGAAGCTTTGCTATGAAGTGGCTACGCCCTCTGGTGTCCTTAGGAAATACAAATTTCAGAGGACTGTCACTCCCATAAGAGAACGAGAGGCTAATTAACCTAAGTGATGCACAAGCCGGTCGCGGGAGGAATGATTTCTACTGTGGCGCACCAAGCGGAAATATATCAAACTCATTATTGACAAGTTCGGTTTTATTTTGAATTTGAATTTTGAAAATAACCTAGAACTTTTATATCTAATGTACTCTTTTATTGTTTTATAATTGTTCGTACTGTGAATTTTATATCCTGCATTTTATTTTTACCTTTATACTTTTACCTAAACTCTTACATGGAGCAGAACCGGCTACAAGTCGAAAAAAATCTTTAGTGTGTACCTCTTGCTTTCTGATTCTCTCCACATACTCCGAATACAGAAATCACTTAATTACAGATCACAAACTTGAGCTGTTTAAGGAAGAAAAGGAATTCGAAAACTATGCAGGTTAGTGTTATTTATTAATAGCTAATTATATGAACTAACGAAATGTTTTTTTAGATTTTAGAACATGGAAAGAGACTATTGAGAAAAACATGAAATGCTCTTATGTAAAAACCACTGGTAAAAAAATAAATAGCAAAATAGAAAAGACATACTATGTTTGTCATAGGTCATTTAAAGCAAGCAGATATATGTCTACGTCTCAAAACAATAGACAGACATTTTTAAAATCTCAGGGTTTTTCTAAGTTAGATGTTACTTGTCCTTCAACTTTGGATTTAATATGTAATGGAAATCAGTTAAAGGCCACTTTGTATACGCCTCATTTTGGCCATAATTGTAATTTAACCCATATAAATTTGACTAAAACTGAAAGAAAACAAATAGCAGGTATGTCTCATTTTTTTCTAATGTAATGTATTAACTTTGCATTTTTTTATTTTAAGGAAAAATCTCTGAAGGTGTGTCATTCCAAAAAATCCTAGATGATATTCGTAATGGGATTTACTCTGAAGAATCCCTTGGACGACTCAGTCTTTTAGATCGCCAAGACTTGAGAACTATAACCAGGGACTTTTCTTTAAAAGAATATGTTCAGCTACATCAGAATGATGTCATAAGCATTCGTTTATGGGTTGAACGATTAAGATCCCTAAAAGATGAATTTTCAATTATATTTTACAAAGAGCAAGGCTCAGATGATCTCCCTAATGTATTCAACATAAATGATTTCGCATTAATATTCATGACGAAATTTCAAGAAAAACAATTGAAACTGTTTGGCTCAGACAAAATATGTGTGGACTCAACGCATGGAACTACAAGTTATGATTTCTTATTAACAACACTTATGGTTGTGGATGAATTTGGAGAAGGGGTGCCTACTGCTTTCTTGCTTTCAAACAGGGCAGATACCAATGTCTTAACACATTTTTTTAATTCTATTAAAGAACAAACTGGTGACATCAAATGTAAAGTGTTTATGTCTGATTATGCTCCAGAATTTTTTAATGCGTGGACTAATATTATGAGTAAACCAGATAATCTCCTCCTTTGTGCTTGGCACATCGATAGAAATTGGCGTAAGAACTTGAATAAAATTAAAGGTGATCAAGTGGCGAAAGCAAAAGTGTATAAGTACTTGCGTTTGTTATTACAGTCAACTGATCCTGCCGATTTTCAAGAATTGCTAAATTTTGTATTATCTGAATTATTTGCTTGTGAGGATACTGAGGCTTTTGGTCAATACTTCCAAACTTACTATGCTGGTCGTTGTCATTTATGGGCATATTGTTACAGAAAAGGACTGGGCATTAACACAAATATGTACTTAGAAGCATTGCATCGAACACTGAAACATGTATATTTTCAAGGAAAAAAGAATAAAAGGGTAGACACTTGTTTGTATGCTCTCTTAAACTTGGTACGTGATGTAGTAATAAAAAAACTGAAAAAAAAAGTCAAAGGTAATAACTCATATAGAATGAATTTAATAAAGAAAACACATGTAAGAAGTAAGGATATTGAATTGAAAGACATCTGCAAAATAGATGAAAATAACTGGAAAGTAAAATCAGTTCAAAATAATACAGAGTATCATGTTCAAAAGGTAAATGAGTGTTTAAAAATAAATAAAAGTTGTCATATTTTTTGCAACGAATGTAAGACTTGTATCCATGAATTTACCTGTACTTGCCTGGATTTTTTTATTAAAAGTAATTTCTGCAAACACATACATGCAGTTATTAGAAATAATTTCCAGCCATCAATACCCATTCAAAAAACTGAGACAGAAACTGATGATATTATCCATACTGTGGTAAACGAAAGTATGATTAAAAAAGGAGATTATGAAAACCAAGATCTTAAAGTTAAGCTGGATATAATATATGAATTAATTTCTTCAAAAAAACTAACTTCTGATGTTAAATTGAAAGTTGGAAAAATGATGGACACTATACTAAGTTTGATTGCAAAAGAAGGTAAGACATTAAAAGATGTTTACAATGAGCCTGGCAATAAGAAATATGAAAAACAAGTGAGGTTTGTTAGTACTAAGAAAAAACAAACTCCAAAATCTGAAAATTTACTTCAAAAACCAAGTACCTCTGACATCAGGTTATTACTACAAGATTGTGAAAATAAAATCAGTGAAAACGATCACTCGTATACAAAAGAAATAGGGATTTTTTATGAATAAAAAAATTTCACATTTTTATACCTGTTAGATTTAAGTTTTAATTAAATATTTTATATCAATCCATCATGTTGTTCTGCTTTATTGTGTTCTTCCATTATTTGTAGGTAGTAATTAATAAAATTTAGTTTTTTTTTAATTATTTATTACATTAACAATGCACCTAATCCTAAGACTAACCAGCATTTTATGTTTAACTTAATCTACTACTGTAGTTTCCTAGGTATTCCCAAGGGTTCACCTTAGAATCTAATAATTATTGTTGCACACTTCACTGTTGTGGCTAGGCTAACTGCCCGAATTTAAACTGACAGTGACATTTATAGATTGATCACTATCACACAAGTTCAAAAGGTTTGGTGGGTTTGAGCCTGCGGACTAGGTCTTGATTATCTAAAAGTTTTAACACTTCCCTGTTTGTATGGTTGTGGAGTCAGTTTTCGTGACCTTTGACAATCTTCTTTATTTCTTATTTAATTGTTGTTATACGAAGTTCCCGATGTAGGTCTTTGTTGCGGATATACAATGTGGCATTTACTATGTTTCTTAGTCTTCGGTTTTGGACTCTTTGAAGGATAGCATAGTTACTCTCATTAGTACAGCTCCATAATTGTAAACCATAGGACCATACTGGTTGGAGCATTTGTTTGTAAACTATTACCTTGTTTTTGATTGTAAGTTGTGAACTTCTATCTAATAACCAATATAACTTCAGTTTCAGTATTTCAGTTTAAGCTCTTGATTTTTCTTTCTGATATGTTCCTGCTACTTTAATTTGCTATCATATTTGAGCATAATCATTTAAATTTCGTAACTGATATTTTAAAATTCTACTGATAATTACTTTACATAAATCTAAAATTCAACATTAATAACTAACTACACTACTACACAATAAAACTGAAAATGAATATTTTTATTTCATTTTTTATCCAACTTATTTTATATCCATCAGTTTTTTCCAGAATTTTTCAACCTTCCCGTCAAAGTAAAGGATGACATGTGACATGAACAAATTAAGAATTAAGAACGCTAATTCGGAAATGTTCGTTAGACGTTAGGGGCGTTGCAGTAGGATTCATTCCTCCCGTGACCGGCTAGTAAAAAGTTAAGGACTAAACTAAACGTCCATTTTTGATCCACTGAATTAAATTCACCAGCGTTGCAATATTTCACTGACATAGTAGCGACAGGTTTACTTACATATAAAAATGTCACAAAAACAGAACATGAATCACAGGTATTCATTTAAAATAGAGTTATTACTATCAACTACATAGTAAATATCGTGTCAACTAAAATTGTACCTACATAAACGTGCTGTGACTTCTAAATTTTCCTATATCTAAATAAGTTTAAAGAATTTAAATATTTTATTTTATTTGGAAGTGTATTACAAAAATTTGGTCCGAGGTAAGTAGAACATTTTAATTCTATGTGTTTAAAACAAAAAACATTTGTATGAGAAATGAACAAATTAGGTATTTAGAAATAAATTTTACCGGATAATACATACATTCGATAATATTTGAAAAAAGTTATTTTAAATTAAAGTAATGTTACTTCCATAATAAATAAATGGTTTTTTACAGATGGCTGGAAATATTTGTTATTATAAATGTGGTTTATCACCATACAAAATTCATAGATTAAGAATGTTCAGATTTCCGACAAAAAATCCTTCGGCTTGTCAAACATGGATATTACACTCTGGTAAGTAAATAGAAACTTTTTTTATATTCTTTTATTTTACACCGTTTCCGTTACGCAATTAACTTGAAAAAATGTTTATTTTTTTTCATTCATCATTTTTTATTATCGCCAGGGTGCACGCGTCATATTCGAGATGCATTAATTTGAATTTTACGTTTTCGTTGGTATTATAATTATGATATAATAAACTTCGGAAAAACAAATTAGTGAATAAATATCAAATTAATAAACATAAACAAAGTATTAGATATTAAAATATGTATTTCTGTAGCTATTTTTAGTTATTGTATTGAAAAGTAGAAATAAGTTCATCTTTATCGAAGAACTAATTTGTACAAAGGTCCATCTGGGAAAAAATTATTGGTTTCACGTAAAAATTTTATACTGATATTTGAAGATTCTAAAAGATATATGAGGGTTAGTTAATAATAAATCTGTAAAGACATACAGGTGATTTTGGCTATAAACGTTTTTTATCCAGTTTAGAGAAAAATAGTTAAAATAAAAATTGTAGATTCAAAAAGTTCTTCCATTTGTGAGTTTCTAAATTAAAATATATAAAAAATTCACCAAAATAGTTGCAAAAAACCCTTGATTTTGCAGAAATTTATAAGTTTTAATAACTTTGTTTTGGCATAATGGTATGTAATGTAACTAATAAAAATAGTGACGATTTGTTTATCGTAGAAAGCGATTATGTAAACAACTTTTTGTTGAGCTATCCCAGTTTGAAAAAAAAATTATGTTTTACGTGCCACAAAAGCCAAGATATTGCAAATTTTGCAATCGACCTTCATTTTGAAAAAGTTCAAATCTAAAAAAAACCGAGCTCAAATGGTTCTCCATTCTACTTTCCGAAGCGGTATTTTAAGAATACCATCATTTTAACGGGTTATAAATTTTTACTTCTTTACCGCATATGCCATATGTAAGTTGGAACGCACAATTCAGATCTTCATTTAGTGTCCCTTCAATTTTCAGCTCTTACTGTTGATAGACAATGGAAGTATGATTTTAAGAATAAAATGCTTTGGTTTTAAATATAAAATGCTCTCTTGCCTAGTAATGGTCATAGAAGATTCTATTTTTTTTTTAGAAAGTGTGTTTTTCACCAGTTTTTCATAAGCATCTAAATAAGTTTGTGGCATAAACGATATCAACGTTATTTTAAATGTTTATAAACAGAATAAATAACCTATAAACTATTTGCTCTGATTGATATTTAGCGCACTTTAATAACTTATTCATTTCCATAATTTCCAGGAGCTATGTTACATGTCTTTGCGCAAAAAAAGAGTTATTATAATTTATAAATAACTGCAAAAATAAGGTTTTTTTTGCAACTATTTTGGTTAATAGTTTCATGTATTTTAATTTGGATACTCTCAAAAATTACATAACTTTTTATGATCTACAACTCTAATAAAAGGTGAAAAAATCTTAAACAGATATTTAAAGTCTCTAAAAGGTATATGAGGGGTAGCTGATGACAATTATGTGAAGACTACAGCTAATTTTGCTTTGATTTTTTATTAAACAATCGTAAAAAGTGGAAAAAGTGTATGCGCATAAAACGTTTCTTGTTCATGTTAGAGATATATGATTAAAATAAAAGTTATAGATCATAAAATGTTCTCTAATATTGAGATTTTTATAATTAAAATACATAAAGAATTGACCGAGATAATTTAAAAACCCTTATTTTTGTAAAATTTATAAATGTTAATATAAATATAAATAATATACATATAAATAACTTTCTTTTTTGCATAACAATATGTAATACAACTATTTAAAATTATGGCAGTTAATGAGTTTTTAAAGGGTGCTAAATATCATACAGAACGACCATACAGTTTATGAGTTATTCAACTTGTTTATCCAGGAGTCCGATTATTTAAAAAACTGTACTTATCCAAACAGTCACTCTAGGGTTATTTTGTAAATAGAAATCGATTTTTATGGCTTCGTTTTAAATTATTAAAAACAAACATCAAGATTATATTAAATTTGTGTTTAAATATCAGTTTGAAGAATAACAAATTTTTAGCATATAAAAATTTCTAATAACTTTGACTTTTTTATGTGTTACACTTGTATGTAGGCTCAATATAAAGCTAAACATTTAAAAAAAACCAAAACCTTCTATTGCCCAGAGGAAATCAAATAGCATTTTTTTTTCTTGTTTAAGAAATTGCAAATATTTTCATTGTTTATTAACATTAAGGCTGAAAATTGAACACATTGTAAAAGAATATCTAAATTTTATAATTCGATTTATAAATGGCATACACAGTGAAGAAGTAAATTTGTTTTGAAACATTAAAATAATGGTAATCGTAAAATATCGCCACAGAAAAATGCAAGGGAGATCTGTCCGCTGCAATATCTCAGCTTGTTTCTTGTTATTGGTTATGGAAATTTCTGTTTTTTTTTTAATTGTGCTTTTACACCAGCTTTTCATTGAGCCTACGTACAGCCATATGACATGAAAAATATTAAAAGTAGTATAAATGTTTAGAAGCTAAAAAGCACTTTTTCAAACTGTTTTTTTAATCAAATGTTGAAGTTTACAAATAAAGCTTCAAATAATCGATTCAAAAAACGTCTAATAACTGTCAAAGGTTAAACACCCTTTTTAAAGTTCCTCACGGATTTTAAAGATTTAAACAGTGTTAAACAGATAAAGTAATTCAACGACGAGTTAACAATACGAAGCGAAGTTCTTTAATCACAATGTGATAAGAAAACAAGTATCAAATTTGGTTTTATATTTCAATAGTCGAATTTAATTGCGGCTATATTGGTGTAATTAAAGAAAACCAGTGAAAATCCCAAGAAATAGGTGAGATCATTTTTTCTTTCTTTCCAGTTTGGGAGAGGGTCCATTAGGTACTCACATTTAGGTATTGTGTTACGGTCTGGGTAACCAGGACTACACATCATGAACAGCAATTAAATATTTACATTTACACAAAACAGCTTCAATTCCAACCCAAAATCATATGTCGTTGCCGCAGTCTCTAGACCTCCTCCCCGTTCGTTTCCTAAAATGGAACAAGTTATTGTCATGCACTCCATTTTGAATACTGTTTTATTTAAATATGTTATAGAAATTGGTGAAATGGTTTATCCAAAAAATATTACTTTTACATCTCGCATTTCGAATAATCGAATCCGTATTTTCCTCACTTCTACCGACATCGTTGATCAACTAATACACCGAACGTCATAATTAATTTCACCGTCATCTTTATCTGCAGGCTTCTTTCTGCGACCAAAAGAATCCTTATTTCAAATGTATCTCCTTCCATTCCGCATTCACTAATCGAGACGTCCCTAAAAAATACGGAACATCAGATGATCAATAGGCATATTATCAGGAGTTTTCCTAGGGTAACATTTGTAATCCCTGACAAGGTGAACTTATACAGAACTAATACACCGAACGTCATAATTAATTTCACCGTCATCTTTATCTGCAGGCTTCTTTCTGCGACCAAAAGAATCCTTATTTCAAATGTATCTCCTTCCATTCCGCATTCACTAATCGAGACGTCTCTAAAAAATACGGAACATCAGATGATCAATAGGCATATTATCAGGAGTTTTCCTAGGGTAACATTTGTAATCCCTGACAAGGTGAACTTCGAAGTGCAATCTTCTCTGTTAATTAACCATGAAAATACATCCTTTAAAATATTTTTATTCTCTGACAGACTATAGTGTTTTCTTTGTAAGCTTACGGGTCGTACCGTGGGGTATGATTGCAAAGTCTCCAGTTGACCAGATCACACACTCATTGCAGCTAATGCTTCTCCCTCTTTTTCATTTTCAGCTGACTCTAAGGAGTCCTTAATCCTAAATCCTTAACTTCATCAAAAGAATTTCTATCTTGGGAAATTGAGTCCATCTCCGTTAACTACATACCCATCCTGGCTGCCATTATGGATTTATCCATCCCTCGTCGTACTAATTCAAAGCCCATGTTGGCAGTAGGACAAAAAAGGGGACACTTCAATGACAGTCCTCCTGATACTCCTACCATTCTATCTTCATCCGGTATTCTTGCTCTATTAAGTTCTTTTCCTCCTTCGGCATTTTCGATACCACCTAAAGTGGTGGTATCGAAATTATATAATCGGATATTATATTTCCGTTATAAAAATGATTTACAAAGATAATCCGACTAATTTTACACTTAATTCCACGCAACTTATTACATTTCTTGAGAACTCTTTTGTATGTATCACCCCACTACAAGAAGCTTAAAAATCCTCCAACATAGATGGTATTCAAAAGGACTTATTGCAGCTCTACATAGGTACAAGGAAAAGATCAATAAAAACCGTATTACTATAATCTTAAAAAAGTTAAAAGAACAGCCTACCTCCGACTTACAAGAGTATATATAAGTGCATCCTCTGATAAATCTGATGTCAAATCTAATCACAGCATACATGATGAATAGAATTTCTCTATTTCTCTCGCATTTATTCATTTTTTCTGCTCTCTGTATATTTTTACTTCATCTTTTGCCAAATTTAGACACGATATTTAATTAAGTAATAAAACTTTATGTACTTCAAATACTAGCCCAGTGTGGAAAAAAAATTGTTAATAAAAAATAACCTTAAAATCTCCAATCTCTTTTTTAATCGAAAGGTTATCCTTGACAATTAAGAGACAGCCAAGATTCTGGCAGAAAATTTAAAAGAAAAGTTTTGCAACAAATCTGTACCTAACCATATATACTCTTTTCTTCCTTCGCCCTTTCATTATTCATCCTCAGTTTCACAAGATACCAATTATCCGAACTCTCGTATAAACTATTTCGAACTAAAAGCTGCACTCATATCCTATAAAAACACAAAAATTAGGGTTTTCTAGAATAATCTTGAAAAATTTCTCTAAAATTCCTTAGGCACCAACGACCCTCTAAATGAAGCCAGTAAATTTACCACTGACATACCGCTGACAATCGTTAATGAAAGATCTTGCCCTAATCTATACTAAGATAAAAGAAAGATCATTACAAAGAACAAACGAACACAAACGGGTTATGTCATGAAGACAAATCGTTTTTGTCTTCATGACATGTCATTTTTTCGCTGTATTACTAGCTACCATTCTACCACAATTTTACAATTATTTCCCGTTCTCCAACCCTTCCTACTCACATTTTAATCCCACTTCATTAGAAATACAGACAGTTGTACACTTGACAGCTGACTGTTGCTAGAAACAGTCGTCCTCTCTTTCGTCTGCTGAGTCTTATTAGGCAGACGTATAATCTCTCTATCGCTATCTATCGCTTGGTACAGACTTACCGCGCTCTTTCTCCACTCTAACTCTCTCGCATGTAGTTACGCGAAAAATACCGAAAATACTATTTTAATCGTGTACAGACGAAAAATGTGCTCTATATCGTGATCTAAGTGTTAGTACCGCGAAACACGTCTTCAGAAACCGGTAACCGGACAGTTTCCCCGTATAAAGAACAACCGCGACTGAAAGCCTCTAAATACCGCGAGTGTGTATATGTGCACCAGAAGAATTAGTAAGACTTTATATAAAATTAATTTGATATAGTCTGTATAACCTTTTGCCACATATCCTCATTTATTTGAACCAGCCCTATGTAATACAGTCCTCATACACCGAAATTATATTCATAATTTCACATATGTACACCCTTTTTGTACACACACATTTCTTAAGCAATCTATAATCAACAAGATGTCGTAGCAACTGTACTTAACATTGAAGGGGCATTTTATTTAATCTCTAGAAAAGCAATCATTGACAAAATCTCCCACTATAATTTAAATGGTAATATTTTCTCATTTGTAAAAAAATATCTAATTGAAAGAATCTTTAAAGTCCTTGCCAAGGGTAAACTTTTTCAATCTCTTCCTCAAAATTAAGGTGTCCCTTTAGAATCTGTATTAAGTTTAACTTTATTCATTCTTGCCATCAACGAAATTTGCCTCCCATCAAATATGTTCAATACGCTGATGACCTAATCATTTACTGCCATGTTAAATCTGTCTCAACCTCATATAAACTTATACAAAGTGTAGTAAATCTAACGAACTAAGATTATCACTCTCTGAGAGCAAAACCAAATTAATAAAATTTTCCATAGGGATTTCCACTCCCTTACCCCAAATTTTATTTACCAATTCTCTACTTTCTGTTGTTAATTATTGTAAAATTCTCGGTTTTATGTTTGACTCCAGATTAAATTGAAAACATCAAATATCTGAACTTAAAATCAATTGTTTTAAAAGGTTGAACATTTTTAAAACCCTCAGTCATCTTCAACGGGGTGCCAATAAAACTACTTCTGAGCGCTTTTCGCTTTAGTCCTATTGAGAGTGTATACCGTGAATCTAATGAACTTTCTCCTACCCAAGACGATAATCACTTCTACTTTCGTATGCTGCATCAACATCCGCAAATCCATTTAATCCCGTTCATTCCCTAATTGCCACAGTGCCGTCTTCTTCCACTAACAATAACCAACACCTTATCATAAAACCTATACCTCAATTAATTTGTCCACTACTTAAAAATATTGAGCTTTTTCTGACTAGTTCATTTCCTCTACCTTTACTTCCCCTCTGGGCTAAAGATCTCCCTTCAATATATACCTCACTCACTATTTTTAACAAACTTGAATCTTCTAACCTTTGTTCTAAACTATTTGTTCAGATTAACTTTCATATATCCATTTAGTCAATACAATTTTCACTGAGCACCTATTAGTTCAAAACATTCATGACATAATACCAAAATCTCTCTGCTTACGATGTAACAGTCTCTCTCATATGGCTGCCTTCTCACACCGGAATTACTGGTAATAAAACAGCAGATCATTGTGCCAAAGAAGCTACCAACCATGCCAATTCAACTAGCTAACGAATCTCGAAATTCGTTTTAAAAAAGTCGGTAGAGGATACTTGACAAAACTTATAACAAAAGAGCAAAACAACTTTTCATAAACTTCAATCTTTTATTGGTCATCTCTCCCTAGACTTCATAACTATAAGAGAAGCATCGACTATTACAAGACTACGAATCAACCATACCAAACTTACCAACTGCAAACAATTCACCAGCCTGTATAAAGCACTGGACTTGAAACCTACTCTAAGGAACTAGAGAATTGTCTATCTCTTCCTCAACTGTAAATTGTATATGTTGATTATGATACTTGAAAATGTTGACTATTTCAATAATTTTGTGTTTAGGAAGTGCCAAAACTAGATCATCTACATATCTTTAAAAAAAAAGGAATGAAAAATGTGCAATTGTTGATACAATCACAATCACTGATAACATCATCCATGACATAGCTACTTAGAATGGGTGAAAGACTAGATCCCATAGGACTAGTTTCTGATAGTCCTATGGGATCTTTTTTTTTCCTATCTAAAAAATTTCTTTTTTCTTACTCTTAAACATATATATATATATATATATATATATATATATATATATATATATATATATATATATATATATATATATATATATATATATATATATATATATATATATATATATATATATATAAACATATATTGGCACAACTGCGAAGTTATTTATATTTTGAATACAGAACTTAAATTGTTTTTTTACTTTATTGTGCAGAAAGTTGCTTTTTTTAAGTTGTGTTAATAATAATATTGTTGTAGGTAATGCTGCATTGGAAAGTCTGGAGCTACCCGATTTAAAAAAAATTTCCTTGCAGTAAGCATTTTGTCCAAAAATATCTAAATGCAAACCAAAAAAATATAGTAAGGTAGAAGAGGAAGGTTTGTTAACGACACCACGCGTTTTTTATACGTATTCGATAGCAAAACAACCTCAACCAGTGCCAATAGTGTTTCGCAATACATACATTGCTTATTTAAGGTCATGAAAACAATGTTACAATCAATTTCTATAACTATTAATGTAAACAATTTTGTTTTGTTTTTTTTTATCTTGAATTATTATTTCGTTAATATTGTCTATGTGTAGATATTAGAATTTTGATAGGTGGTATATAACTATTAAAATAATGCGAATTTAATTTTTGCAATATCTATCACTTTGTAATTTAAAATTATTTCATTAATAAACAGCTCAAATCGGGCGAGTTGATTGAAAAAAACATTCTCATTTATGTAAACAGAAATACAAAAATGGTGTTTATATCATAAAATACATAAATAAATAAAATAAAGGATACTATTTATTAAAGTGTTGTTTTATTATTCCTTTTATCCCAACACATAGATTAATTTTTCCCTAAATATGTGTTGCCTCTTGTTGTGGCATATCGATGTGTTTATTTGTTTCAAAAACATTATCAAAAAACCATACCTATAAATTTACTATATTTTCAAACGTCATTTTAAAGATTAAAAGATTGAAAATTTAATTTTCTCAAAACATACATAAAACCATTGTTTAAAAAGATTTTCTTTTTTAAACAATGATAAAACTTAAGTCTTGACTAAAAAATAAACCTCTGCATTAGTGTTCTAAGACGATAGCAATCGAGTATATTTCAATTAAATATTTAATCCTTTTCTAGCAAATCATATAACCAAATTAAATATCTGGTAAACTAATAAAAATTTAAAAAAGGTAGCATTTACCTACTTCATATAAATAGATTACTAACCGATTTAGATTTAGCAAGTCTCAAAGTATAAAAACAGTTTGAAATATTCGCTCGAAATAGTCAAGTTATCTTTCACTAGACGCATACAACGATAATAACAATAAGCATTTTATTAAAGTTTTATATTTTCTTCACAATCTGGCATCCGTGTACAGGTTTGCCTTAGTTAGGAGACAGGCAAATATATACTCGAATAGAATCCTGTAGAGAATTAAGTTTCTGTTAATAGTTTTTTAAATTTATGACTAGAGGCCGCCATGTGACGGCAGAATAAGAGTCAAACGTTTGTTCCATAAGGATTGTCTAACTAGTCCTATTTAAACAATGGCGATACATTTTTACGCTACCAAATTTGACAGGCCGCTCCGGAAGTAGCGTATCGGTAGCGGTTTGATTTTGCAGACTTTTACTCAACAGTTGTGGAGCAGCTCCGTCTGCTGAACGCGCCCTATGATTCAGCGAGTTTACTACATTTTACTCAGCGTTGCCAAAGCGAACGAGTAACTTTGACCTATTATTTAGTTTAGAAATGAAGAAGAAAAGTTTTTGCTATTAGGCTAGTTGCATTAGTTGTGTCACAACCAAGGTTAGTAGATATTTAAGTAGGTTGTCTCGTAACTATAGACCAATCAAATGCTCGCTTTTTAAAGGCGGGAATACGTCACCCATACGACACTTTTAAAATTGCCATAAGCTTCAATGCTAATATAAGGTTCAAAAACTTAGGTTTTGCAATATATTTTGGGATTTTCTTGGGTATAGGGATGTTAAGTGGTTCTTATATTAGTAATTATATCAATTTTTTTTCTAAAATCAATAGTCTGATGACAAAAAATAGAATTATTTCTATAATAATAGAATAGATTATAGTGATAATATTGTGTGTTTTTAATGGAGATAACAGTTTATTTCGCACAAAAACCCAAAAAAACAGTAGAAAAAGTTCAAAAGCAAAAATACTAAATATGTAGGAACTTACTTATTATGTTTTTCCTGGAATTTGCAGCATTTTTATCATATCTAGTGGTAGGCAAAAAAAAACCAATAGGTAATATAAATAATTTATTATTAGATTAAAATACAAAAAATGAGTAGTCCTTCAAGCACAAATCTTCAAGCTATATATACTTATCTCATCTAAAAAATATATCATTATTATAACGTACAAAACTACATATAATTGTTATGATAAACCTTGATATCACGGCTACGAAAACACACTTCACAAGTGTTTATGTACACAAATAACTAAATAATAAGTCTCTATAAATAATATTGTCCTTATACCTATACTTAAAAATAAAAACTAAACAATAACTAAACAAATAAACGAACTAATGATACTATAGAATAGAGACAACAACAAACGTGAACTTAAACTCAGACGTGCAGACAACTGTCAAATTTGACTTTGTCGTATGAGTGACGTAAGCATCCTGCCTTCCCCTCGCTTCGCCCACATAGTTACGAGACAACCTACTTAAATATCTACTAACCTTGTGTCACAACAGTGTATTGTCTTTTGTCTTGTCGATTCTCCTTATTGTTATTATAAACCATACTTTTAAGGACTTAGTTATTTATTAAAAAATGTTGTGTGAGGCACAAAAGAAATTACTAATTAGTTACATGGAGCAACATGAAGAGTTGCGTAGGGGGCAATTTACTGCAACTTTTACATACAAAAAAGCCCAACAACTTTGGGAAGAAATTACCACTAACTTAAATAGTGTCGCAAATGGTCAATCAAAAGATTGGAAAAAATGAAGAAAAGTAAGTTTTTTTATATAATAAAATGCAATCGTGACAAGTACGATTATTGAAATCAGCAGCTTATTTTTTTTTTTTTTTTTCAAACATGGCAAGATATGAAAAAAAATGCAATGGCAAAAAATGCTGCCATAAAACGTTACAAGAATATGACGGGAGGAGGCCCAGCAGTCTCAGTAACACAGAAACTGAGGTTTTAAGTATGATTACCCCTATGCAGACTGATGGGATTGGTGTTGAAGAAACCCCATTAGAATTTTCTTTTGAAGAACAATTAAGTACTTTTTATAACTGTGCTCTGCTAGGTACAAATTTTGTTATGGTAAAACTCAAATTCAATTGAAGCCTGTTCTTACTACAGACATTTAATTTTAATTCACTGAACTGGTTTAGTAGCTGCTCAAAATTGAACCAGTATATTTAATACATATTAATAAAATAAAATTTGATGAAACATTCCGTGCTGCTTTCCACCTTATACTAAATGTTTCGTTGTATTATATATTCTAGTAAAATTGGGGTTTCCTCAAAATTAGTCATTACTGTAAAATGATATTTTAAAACTAATTTTTTGTTCAAATATGTTTTAGAGCTTGCCTTCTGCAGAAACTCCTCTTGAGGATGTTATATATGATATTGCCGAGATGGATAGTGAAAAGGTAACTTTTTCTCTTTAAAATTATTTAGAATAAAGTACCTATTATTAATTTATTTCCAGGAAAAAGTAGAGCAAAAGATTGTGACCGAAACTGAAGAGAAAAACAATGGGGTAATAGTCAAATCAACTAAATAATGGGCGTTGAGAGTTTGTAACATATTTTTTATTATTACAGGCCCTTCAGGAACATAACTACACGTTGGAATATCCAATTCAAAAAAAAAAAGGAAAAGGTAGACCTCAACCACCTAGAAAAATGTCGAAGACTTCTCGGCTACAAACTTCAGTGGCCTTAAGTCAGAAACATCTAGCTTCCATGAAGCAAAAAAATGATATCGAAGCAGCCTACTACAAAAACAAAAATTTTATAGATGGGTTAAAATTAAGGGCTCACCTACGGTCGAAAAGATTTCAAAATGTATGGTGGAGACACCTAAAAATGTAAATACATAATTTATTTATTGTTTTACTATTTTATTACCTACCTACCTTCAGTCTATGACCATTTATTTGTTTATCATTGTATTGCTTACCTTAAGTTCAGGGGGAACACCATTGCAGGTTAGTAAAATTAGGATAGGGTGTTGTAATATAGGATGCCTAACAGGCAAAAGTATGGACTTAGTGGATGCACTTAAGAGAAGAAGGGTATACATTGCTTGTATATTCAAGAGACAAAGTAGAAAGGTGAGAGAGCGAAGGAGTTGGATGAGGGTCACAAACTGTGTATGGAAAAGCAGCACTAGAAATGGAGTTGGCATAATTGCTGATAGCGAAATGAAAGAAAAAGTAGTAGAAGTTGTAAGAACGAGTTACCAAATAATGTCTGTAAATTTGTTGTGAATAAGGAAATGCTGAATGTAGTGTGTATGTTCCTTAAGTAGATTTGGGTGATGATGAAAAAAAAGCATTTTATGATCAATTAGGGATATAGTTCCAGACTTACCAGCGGAAGAGAGAGTAATACCTGGAGGTGATTTTAATGCACACATTGGTCAGGAGAAAAGTGGATATGAAGGGGTTCACAGTGGACTAGGGTTTGGAAGTAGAAATGATGCTGGAGGTGATATGCTTGAACTGGCAATAGCACTAGATATGGCTATTGTAAACACATTCTTTCAAAAGAGAGAAAGCTAACTAATTACATATAAAAGTGGCGGTAATCGATCCTAGATAGATTATTTTATGATGAAATATGGCAAATATTATTCGAGAGGTTCCTGTGGAAAAACTGCAGGAAAGAAATTTGAGAACAAGGAAAAAGCAGAAGTGTACAGCAACTTATACGAAGAACTAAACACCAAAGGAGGTGAACAGAAAATATAGAGTAAGTAAAACTTATGAAAGGCATGTATGAAGGAGTGACAACTAGTGTTGGAGAGACTGACAAATTTAGAAGTAGGGCTCAGTGTTAAACCTGTATATATTTTCATTGGTTTTAGACCAGATCACTGGAGACCTTCAAGGTGACATTCCGTGGTGTTTGATGTAGTGCTGAAAGGAAATACTGAGTGGAAAGTACAGCATCGACTTGAGAAGTGGAGACAAGCTCTCAAGGGAAAAGGTTTAAAACTGAGTAGGTCAAAGACAGAATATATGTAGTGAAATGGTTTCAAAAACCAATAATTTTAGGTATTTGTGGTCAACACTGCAAAGCAATAGAAAAATAGATGGAGGATGAAATGTAAAGAAGCGAGTGGTATGTTGTGTGTTTTATAAGACAGCTGTAAGACCAGTTATGATGTATGGCACTGAATGTTGGCCAGTTAAAAAGAAGACCTCAAGAAAAGGATTAAAATATCTATAAAACATATTTTATTTTAGCATATTTATATATTGAATTTTCTAATATACAAAAATTATAATAAAATGTACTTATACTGGGTATAAATGCAAAAATATCACATTTTTTTAAAAATATTAATTATAATGATTATCAATAATTAATTGCCGTAGTAGTCTTCCAGCTTCCAAATCATTCTGCGCCGCAAAATTATTCACTGCTCCTGCAGCTGGGTTTTCTTGTATTATTCCAACATCTGCATTCAATAATTCATCATCTCTGTCAGGCTCGAGAATTCTATAATGTATGCAAATATTGTGTAGCACACAACAAGCCATTGTTATTTTGGCTGCTTTTTGAGGCTGATAGTGAAGAACTCTATGGTTAAGTAAACATCGAAACCTGTTTTTCAAAACACCATTGCATCCTTCAATCCTGCTCCTTATTCTTTTAAAATCATCTTTAAATCGTTCCTCTGCACCTGGCGTTTCATATTTATTTATTCAATTTGTTTAATTAACAATTCCCCAACTTTGTTTTTTTTTTGTTTAGGTTCAATGAAGTAAATAGCAGACCTAGGGATTTAAGACAATTGCAGACCCAATGGAAACATATGAAAATGAATGCCCGCAAGGTGTACAGCGACTATACTCGAGAACAGAAAAAGACAGGAGGTGGACAGGGACTCACAATTCCAGATGAGATAGTGATGGAGATTAAGGACATCATGAATCCTGCAGAATTGTTGAGAGATCATAATGTATATGATTCTGATGGCCCTGTAAGTTTTCATATAATAGGTATTATTATATACATTACATTAAATTTTGTTTTTCACAGATAATACAATTATCAAACTATGAAATGGAACCAAGTACTAGTGAAGAAGTGGACACCCAATTAAAGGTCAGTAGATTTATCAAAGATTTAAATTTTTTAATTATGGTATATGATTAATGAAAACATCTTTTATTAGATATTTGAGAATGATATATTGTTACCAATGGAGAGTGAAGAATTTACAGAGGTGGAGAGTGAACAGGTGGAGATTGAAGAAATGAAACAGGTTAGTTGATTTGATGTGCCAGAGCTAAATAATGAGTTAATGACCATCTTTGCAGAATAGTTTACAAATTTTCATTTAATTATAATTAAGTTTTGTTTGTGTAACACATATTATTATTTTAGTATGTTAATGAAGGGGCAAGCACATCAAAAGGAAAGGACATACTATGCATCTCCACTTCCATTAGAAAAAATTTAAAAAATTAATTAACAGTATGTATTCCAAAAGTATTCAGCTAGGGAATGCAAAGGTTTATTCAGTCATTTTATTTGGCAAAAAAAAAATAGAAGACAGCTACTTCATTGATTTAATAAAAACGTTTTGCTTTATATTTCTAAGACTTCATCAGTTCACTACAAAAAAATATGACAAAGGCTAAGAAATAAACCTACCATTGTGTAATACATACTCCCTTTTTGCAGTGAACTGATGAAGCTTTAGAAATATAAAGGGAAACATTTTCATTAAATCAATGAAGTAGCTGACTGCTATTTGTTTTTGTGAAGTAGCTGACTGCTAAAATACACATTTTCATAATATCCACTTCAATTGTTGAGAAGTATATTATTATAATTTGCAGGATCAAGAATATGTGGCAAGTATGGTTCAATTTTCAAGAGAACTAAAAGAAAAAGAGCACAAGAAATATATGGAATTTCTAGAAATTGAACATAAGAGATGCATGAGAATTATGGCAAGAGAGCATAGCATGGTTCAAAAAGAACAGAGCCTCGAAATAAAAGTTCAGGAGGAAACTTTAAAAAATATTTTATTACAAAGGGAAAATACAAAAAAATACTAATAAACATAATGAATTGTAAAATATTTTATTAAATAAATTTTGTTTTTAAAAATTTTCGTTAATAAACGCAATACAGAGATATGAGTTTCAAAATCAGGAGTAATAGGAGGGTGAAAAGTTTGACTGGTGGATGCTTGAGCATCCAGACTCGAGAAACTGCTTCCTGGTTTTTGAGGATTTTTGATTGTATTCCCTGTATTTCGTTGAGGAGCGGGGCCAGGGACAACCCACCCCTTCTGTCGTTTCCCGAACAGAATTGACATTCAAATTTGCGGATACCTTGACGTCCACATCAAAACATAACATAACAAAACCGAATTCTAGGTTCAGAACATTCATAATACCCATGTCCTGATTGACAACAATTCCAACAGGTAATCTTTGAGTTAAAAGCAGAGACATTATCAGACCGAGAATAATTTGGTCTACCCGAATAGGACGAATCAGGATTTCTAAAATTCTGCCGAATAGGAGCTCTAGACACACTGTCAGACGTCCATGACAAAACTTCTTCCAGCTTCTTACATTTTTCAGTAAGATCAACAATCGAGGGAATATCTGTAAGTGCCAGACTAGAATGGTACGATGGCAACAAATTTTTCTTGATAATCCTGACAATATGAGGTTCAGAAAGAGGAGTCTCCAGACGTTTACACAGACTAACAATCTCGTTAATAAAAATTGTAACTTTCTCTTGTGGAGCTTGTTTACGAGACTTGATTTCATCAAGGAGATTATCCTTGTAGTTATAAGGAAGAAAATCTGATCCAAGTTTGGCAACTAACTCGTGCCAAGAAGCAAAACTACCTCGGTTATGGAGGTACCAAGTAAAAGCTGAATCTTTAAATAAGTCAGCAGCAGAAGAGTAACACTTTTCCTCGCTGTTACCACGTGCTATACGCAGACATTCTACCTTCTCCAAGAAACTAACAACATTTTCATTTGATTGTCCTGAAAAATGTACACCCCATTTATGAATAGGAGCAGACTTAACAAAAGGAAAGGTATTTACAGAAACACTAGCATTATGAGGAGTGGAATGAGCCTGTGGAGTCACTCTAAAATCAAGTTCACCTTCCAGAGTAAGAATTCTAAGATTAAGAGACTTCTTTAGTTCATCCTCTTCCTCTGTTGTAGATTCTAACAGATGGACTCTACCTGCAACATGACATAACCGAGAAGTATAACGACCATAGGCAGTGTCACAAGGGGAACCAACAAAAGAACCAATTTTCACTTTCAAATCTGCAAGAGTAGCCTCTATTTCAGGAATCTCATCACTAAAGTTAAGATTGGAAGCTGACAGAACAACATGACTCCTATTTGCTGAAGCTTGCTTCAAAGCACCTCTCAGAACACCCCTTTTTTCATCAAATGTTTTTAACAATGGACTGGTTAAATGACGGACTCTCAACTCATACTCTAATTCAGGAGCTAATAGATGCTCTACCTTAAAAGCTGACATATTACACAACTGAGAGATATACAAGAGAATGAGTAAAAGTAGTACTTACTCTCTGACTCCAAGTTAATATTCTGAAGGGATACCTATACCAGTAATGTTTACTTGTTTTGGTCCAGTCGTGAAATCCAATAAAATATACTGCTACAACTCCCAAAGGAACCTAAAATTTCAAAAACTGTTATTTCGAGGTAGTGACTCAACTTATTGACTACTCCGGACTTGTAAAATATGTGAAATAGTTAACTTTAAGTTATTTAAATTTTTAATTTATTTATTATTAATCTAAAATAGTTATTTAACCAATCAAAACCAAAGCAATTTATTCAGTCTACACAGAATATAGCAAAACAAGTTGATTTAAGGTATAGATATAAAAAAAAAATTTGAAGTACAAAAACTAAATGTTAAAATGAAAATCTAAAAGCACAACTAGTGAAAACCATAACAACCCAAGATCAATACCAAAAGTTAAAGGAGATATATTTTTTTTAAGCCAGAAGTGGAACAGACGCCACACGTTGGGTCTAGCCAATTGAAACCTCTATACTTCGGGAGTATTGGATTTTAGGAAGCGTATAGCTTACAAATTTCAGAAGCACTGGAAGAGAGGTGATGCAAAATACTAAAGATATGGCTAAGCTCAGAGGAACAAATTTAAATAGCCAAAGAGACACTAAATCTCAAGTGAGGATTCGGGCTAGCTGCAATGCACTGAATCGTGGCTGAAATTTAGTAAAATAATCAACAACTACTAAAGCATATTGGGAACCTTTATAAGACCTAGGGTACGGACCAATGAGATCTAAAGGTAGAAGTTGAAATGGAAAATCAATCTGTAGATAACTACCCATTAAACCTGGTTGAGGAAGATTTGTTGGTTTGCATGTAGCACAGATTTTGCATTTAGCAATATAGCTACGTACAGTTTGACACATCTTAGGCCAGTAATAAAGTTCAGATATTCGACGCAAAGTTTTGTAAAAACCAAAATGAGCTGCCGTAGGATGGTCATGAAAGGTGGCCAAAACCTCTGCTCTATTAGGAGTTGGAACAACTATCTTCCAATCCGACATTCCAGTAAGGGCATCCATGGAACTTAAGACATGGTTATACAAAACACCATGTTCAACTTTAAAATCAGGAAATTTACCTGGTACATTCTGTACATCATACAACATTTTCCGATACCAGTCATCTGGTTGTAAGGAAGATAAGTCTAACAAATTAATATTAAAAGTTCTAGAGAGTGCATCAGCGACTACCTCCACCGAAAGACAAAAGTTTCTGTTAGTTTTTGCAAAAGAATGATTTCTGAAAACTGGATTTTCTGAAAACTTTTAATAGTGAATTAAATTTTCCTGAATTTTCCTTATCTGTCTCTTCGTTTAATATCTCTTAAAGTTGGGTAATATCAAATAAGTTGGGTAAAACTCATCTCATCGAACATCATATTGATGTGGGTTCGTCCAAGCCCTTCAGGCAATATCAATATCCCTTGCCTCAAGCCTGGCATGAAAGCCTAGTAAAGGAGGTAGATGAAATGCTAAAGTTAGGTATTATTGAGCCCAGTACTTCTTCTTTTTGTAGCCCTTTGTGGTTGACAAAAAAGAAAGACTGGACTTTTCGTGTCTGTTTTGACGGACGTAAACTTAAAAGTATAACCATGAACAGAGATGCGTATCCTATACCTCGTATAGATATCATCCTAAGTTACAAAACGCTAAATTCATTTCATCTATTGAGTTGAAGAAAGCATTTTTACAGATTCCACTGAGCGAAGAGAGTAAGAAGCTCACTGCTTTTGCAGTCAATGGAAAAGGATTGTATCAGTTCACTACAATGCCTTTTGGTCTTGTGTCTGCTCCGCAGACTATGTGTCGGTTAATGGATTTGGTAATTGGTCCTGCTTGAGATGCTTTTTGTCAGTATTATCTTGATGATATTATTGTTATTATTCCTGATTTTGAAACTCATATCTCTGTATTGCAGCAGTTGTTTCAGCGTTTAAAAGATGCAAATTTGACTATTAACTTAGATAAAAGTAGCTTTTGTCGTGAGTCTGAAAAAGAATGATTTCTGAAAACTGGATTTTCTGAAAACTTTTAATAGTGAATTAAATTTTCCTGAATTTTCCTTATCTGTCTCTTCGTTTAATATCTCTTGTGTCAATGCAGTTAAAGATATGAGTAGACTTAATGCTCGTGAAGTAGAGCAGTTAATGCTTTTTGTCAGTATTATCTTGATGATATTCTTGTTATTATTCCTGATTTTGAAACTCATATCTCTGTATTGCAGCAGTTGTTTCAGCGTTTAAAAGATGCAAATTTGACTATTAACTTAAATAAAAGTAGCTTTTGTCGTGAGTCTATTTTTTTGGGATATGTTGTAGATTCACATAGTCTCCATACTGATCCTGATAAGGTATCGGCTATTCGTGATTTTCCAGTGCCTAAAAATACCACTCAAGTCCGTCAATTGTTAGGAATGGTGGTTTATTACAAAAAATTTGTCAAGTCTTATTCTACCTTGTTGTCCCCTATCACTGATCTACTTCAAAATAGGAAAAAGGGACAAAATATTGTGTGGACTCCTGAAGCTAATGAAGCTTTCATTAAAATCAAGGAGGCTCTCACAAATTCCCCAGTTATGGTAGCACTGGATTTCTCTAAGCCTTTCTATTTGATGACTGATTGTTCAAACACAGCATCTGGTGAGGTACTCTATCAAATTGTTGATGGAGAAGAACACCCTATAGCCTACACCAGCAGGAAATTAAATAAAGTCCAGAAAAATTATACTACAACTGAAAAGGAGTTGTTAGCTATAATTACAGGTATTGAACATTTTAGATATTTTCTTGAAGGTCGTTCGTTTACGGTCATAACTGACCACAGTAGTTTGGTGTGGTTACAAAGTATGAAGAACCCATCTCCTCGTTTGGCTAGGTGGATTTTAAAATTGGCACAATACGATTATAAAATTGTTCATCGTAAAGCTTCAGGTGTAGTAGTCGCTGATGCACTCTCTAGAACTTTTGATATTAATTTGTTAGACTTATCTTCCTTACAACCAGATGACTGGTATCGGAAAATGTTTTATGATGTACAGAATGTACCAGGTAAATTTCCTGATTTTAAAGTTGAACATGGTGTTTTGTATAACCATGTCTTAAGTTCCATGGATGCCCTTACTGGAATGTCGGATTGGAAGATAGTTGTTCCAACTCCTAATAGAGCAGAGGTTTTGGCCACCTTTCATGACCATCCTACGGCAGCTCATTTTGGTTTTTACAAAACTTTGCGTCGAATATCTGAACTTTATTACTGGCCTAAGATGTGTCAAACTGTACGTAGCTATATTGCTAAATGCAAAATCTGTGCTACATGCAAACCAACAAATCTTCCTCAACCAGGTTTAATGGGTAGTTATCTACAGATTGATTTTTCATTTCAACTTCTACCTTTAGATCTCATTGGTCCGTACCCTAGGTCTTATAAAGGTTCCCAATATGCTTTAGTAGTTGTTGATTATTTTACTAAATTTCAGCCACGATTCAGTGCATTGCAGCTAGCCCGAATCCTCACTTGAGATTTAGTGTCTCTTTGGCTATTTAAATTTGTTCCTCTGAGCTTAGCCATATCTTTAGTATTTTGCATCACCTCTCTTCCAGTGCTTCTGAAATTTGTAAGCTATACGCTTCCTAAAATCCAATACTCCCGAAGTATAGAGGTTTCAATTGGCTAGACCCAACGTGTGGCGTCTGTTCCACTTCTGGCTTAAAAAAAAATATATCTCCTTTAACTTTTGGTTTTGATCTTGGGTTCTTATGGTTTTCACTAGTTGTGCTTTTAGATTTTCATTTTAACATTTAGTTTTTGTACTTCAAAATTTTTTTTTATATCTATACCTTAAATCAACTTGTTTTGCTATATTCTGTGTAGACTGAATAAATTGCTTTGGTTTTGATTGGTTAAATAACTATTTTAGATTAATAATAAATAAATTAAAAATTTAAATAACTTAAAGTTAACTATTTCACATATTTTACAAGTCCGGAGTAGTCAATAAGTTGAGTCACTACCTCGAAATAACAGTTTTTGAAATTTTAGGTTCCTTTGGGAGTTGTAGCAGTATATTTTATTGGATTTCACGACTGGACCAAAACAAGTAAACATTACTGGTATAGGTATCCCTTCAGAATATTAACTTGGAGTCAGAGAGTAAGTACTACTTTTACTCATTCTCTTGTATATCTCTCAGTTGTGTAATATGTCAGCTTTTAAGGTAGAGCATCTATTAGCTCCTGAATTAGAGTATGAGTTGAGAGTCCGTCATTTAACCAGTCCATTGTTAAAAACAGTTGATGAAAAAAGGGGTGTTCTGAGAGGTGCTTTGAAGCAAGCTTCAGCAAATAGGAGTCATGTTGTTCTGTCAACTTCCAATCTTAATTTTAGTGATGAGATTCCTGAAATAGAGGCTACTCTTGCAGATTTGAAAGTGAAAATTGGTTCTTTTGTTGGTTCTCCTTGTGACACTGCCTATGGTCGTTATACTTCTCGGTTAGGTCATGTTGCAGGTAGAGTCCATCTGTTAGAATCTACAACAGAGGAAGAGGATGAACTAAAGAAGTCTCTTAATCTTAGAATTCTTACTCTGGAAGGTGAACTTGATTTTAGAGTGACTCCACAGGCTCATTCCACTCCTCATAATGCTAGTGTTTCTGTAAATTCCTTTCCTTTTGTTAAGTCTGCTCCTATTCATAAATGGGGTGTACATTTTTCACGACAATCAAATGAAAATGTTGGTAGTTTCTTGGAGAAGGTAGAATGTCTGCGTATAGCAAATATTGTGTGGACTCCTGAAGCTAATGAAGCTTTCATTAAAATCAAGGAGGCTCTCACAAATTCCCCAGTTATGGTAGCACCGGATTTCTCTAAGCCTTTCTATTTGATGACTGATTGTTCAAACACAGCATCTGGTGGGGTACTCTATCAAATTGTTGATGGAGAAGAACACCCTATAGCCTACACCAGCAGGAAATTAAATAAAGCCCAGAAAAATTATACTACAACTGAAAAGGTTACTAGCTATAATTACAGGTTACATTTTAGATATTTTCTTGAAGGTCGTTCGTTTACGGTCATAACTGACCACAGTAGTTTGGTGTGGTTACAAAGTATGAAGAACCTATCTCCTCAGGACTGATCACCCTGGACTTTGCACTTCACTTGGCTCAGAAATATATTAATACCTATAAGTTGTTCTTAGAGTGTCTGTTAGGTTGAAATTAGAATGTGTCATTTAGAATTGGATCGTTCTGATATTCAGAAGTAAGTCTGTTTATCTTGGATGTCATCTCCTATGCTATTATCTTTTAAAGTATTTGAGTTTTAACATATCTTATTGTATACAGTTTATTTACCTGTCTCTCTACTATTCATTTGGATTGGTAGATGTGAGTTATCTTTATCTGTACCTTACTTGAGTTTCTCTTTACCTTGATGGAGTTTATTTCATACCTTTGAGTTTATCTCTTATCTATACCTTAATTGAGTTTATTTCGTACTGTTGTGGATTTATTAAAAGGTTCAATATTTATAACACTTACGAATTTAATTTATTTCTTTATTTATATTAACTTATCTGACAATAATTTATTATATCCGTACGTAACAAATTCGCGAGCGCGGGTCTTGAAAATTAACTGTCCCTTCCAAATAAAGTTCCGTTATTATATACCAGTGCCGTTATCTCGAAAACTCTAAAACCTTCGATGGCGAAACGGTAAAGGCAAACTGGATTTCCCTCGCATCGGTTCTGGAAGGTCGCTCAGGTAAATCGAAGTCTCTCGTAAATTCTAAAACATATTAGAATAAAAACATGTTTACAGGTTAAAACTATGACTCATATTTTTACGTAACATTGCCCCCCTCTCAAAAGATGGTTCCTCCTGGAACCTTGTCGGGACTAGAACTGGAACGGTATGCTGGTATCGGCAACTGGGCCCTCTTTTACAACTTCCAGTTGTATAAAAATGACAAGGGACGGTTTTCTCTCCGCACCAGTAACTATGCGGATTGCAACAGACTAACACCTGGACTTCGGTGTCTTTAAAGATCTCCTCCACCATATTTCGGATAACCCTCCAATCTAATTGGCGGCACTCCAACTTTGACATGGCTAACTCTTGCACGTCGGACTCTAGTACGTGCTCTCTCAATTGAAGTAAGGCTTCCCATACATCTCGGTAGGTAGGTTGGTCACGGGCAGTGTCTTTTGTTACCAGGTAGAAAAGGTAACGTGATGCATCTTGGAGTTTCAAGGTTTTACCGGGAGCTGGCACCTGGCATTGAAGTTCTGCAACTCGACCAAACTTCCTTCGAAAGACGGATGCCAACCCTGGTGCGTCTTTGATACTGGCCGGGATGGTAAGGGCCAGCGAGTAGTCATCGGGGAGCGCGAGTAGATCTTGCTTTTCTTCAGTGGTAACACCATGTCTTGCTTTACCGGTACCTCCATAGGCACCCATGAATTCCTCAAACGTGAGGTCAGACACGTCTTGGACTTGGTTTACTTCCACTTCTTCATCTACGTCGTGGTCACCTTCGAAAGACGCCAGCCGGTTATGGTGTACTATCATCGGCTTTCCCTTCGGAATCTTGCTTATTCGGTAGATGACATCGTTGATCTTCTCCATAATGAGGTATGGACCTTCCCAAAACTGCTGCAATTTGGGAGAACAACCTTTTCGCTTCTTGGGATTATACAGCCATACTTTGTCGTTCTTCTTAAAGCAACCCTTTTCGGCTTGTGTATCGTACCGTTTCTTCATTCGGTCGCTAGCGATCTGAAGGTGGGAACGGACCAACTCATGTACATCGTCCATTCTTCTTCGTAATTCGATCACATAATCCTCACCTGCTACATCTTCTCCAGGTCGACACCCAAACTCTAGATCACAAGGTAGTCGCATTTCGCGTCCGAATAGGACTTTGGCTGGTGTCTGGCCTGTTGATTCGTTAACAGCAGATCTGTAGGCCATTGTGAAGAACGGAAGGTATTGGTCCCAGTCTCGCTGATGATCGGACACCATCTTTGTCAAATATTTGCCAACTGTCCTATTCATCCGTTCTACCATACCATCAGATTGCGGATGATATGCTGTAGTTCTTGTTTTCTTCATGCCTAGTCTATCACATATTCCTTGGAATAGATCGCTTTCGAAGTTCCTGCCTTGGTCACTATGTATCTCCAAAGGCACTCCACATCGGCTGATATATTCTTGGATCAACTTATCTGCAACGGTGGCGGCCTTCTGGTCTGGAAGTGAGTAAATCTCGACCCACTTAGTAAAGTAATCCATTACTACCAACATGTACTTGCCTCCATTTTCACTTTCTGGAAATGGCCCAGCGATGTCCAAAGCTATTCTTTCAAACGGGCTTCCAACATTATATTGTCTCATAGGAGCTCTCCTTTTTCGGTGAGGCCCGTTACTCGTAGCACAAATAGTACATTTCTTACACCAGTCTTTTACGTCGTCGGAATTGTTCATCCAATAAAACCGTTCCCGAATTCGCTGAAGGGTTTTCCTTACACCAAAATGCCCTCCCGATGGACTGTCGTGTAACTGACGAAGTACTTCGGCTATTCTGCTCTTTGGGATTACCAACTGTCTTCTTTTCTCTGAACCGTCATCATTTTCCAGGACTCGTTTAAGCAAGCCATCTTCGATGATAAATGAGTCCCACTGGGCCCAATACGTCTTAACTACTGAGCATAGGTTTGATATTTCCTGCCAAGGTGGTCGACGGCTTTCCTCTTTCCATTTTCGGATTTTCTGTATAACCGGATCTCTCTCTTGTTCTTCCCTTATCTTAGTAGGCGTCCAGTCGTCGTTGACAATCGTCGTTCTTAGCACTGCTGCTTCCTTGGATTCCGTTTTGTTGCAGTGGGAACACTCTGCTGGGCATGGCCTTCTGGAAAGAGAATCAGCGTTTCTGTGGCTAACTCCGGCCCGGTGCTCAATCTTAAAATCGTATTCTTGGAGTCGTTCGATCCACCTGGCTATCTGACCCTCTGGATTCTTAAACTGCATCAACCACTTAAGGGCGGCATGGTCGGTTCGGATTAGAAACTTTCTGCCATAGAGGTATTGATAGAAGTGCTCTACTGATTTAACTACTGCTAGAAGTTCTCTTCTCGTGACGCAATAATTCCGCTCAGGTTTTGAAAGAACTTTACTAAAATATCCGAGGACTCGTTCCTGTCCTCCTTGAATCTGAGACAGCACTCCTCCAATTCCCACATTACTTGCATCTGTATCTAAGATGAACTCTCCTTCTGGCAGTGGATACCCTAAAATTGGTGCTGTTATTAAATGCTTTTTCAAGGTCTCAAAGGCATTTTGGCAGTCTGTATCCCAGCGGTAATCTCTTGCTTCCTCCGTAAGTCGCGTTAATGGCTTAGCGATATCTGCAAACTTCTTAATAAACCTCCGGTAGTAAGTACATAGTCCAAGAAAACTTCTCCCTTGATGTTTGTCAGTTGGTTTTGGCCATTCCTTAATGGAATCGATTTTTCCCTTATCCACGGCCACTCCTTCTTTACTGACTATATGACCCAGATAATTGACTTTACCTTGAAATAGCTGGCACTTCTTGGGGGTTTAGCATCAATTGGGCAGCTTTAAGTCGATTAAAAACGTTTTCTAAATTCCTCAAATGATCTTCGAATGTCTCCCCCAAGACGATTATGTCATCTAAATAAACCAGGCATGTTTTCCAAGATAACCCTCTCAACACATTTTCCATAAGCCTCTCAAATGTCGCAGGAGCATTACAAAGTCCAAATGGCATAACGTTGAATTGCCACAATCCAGATCCTGTGGTGAAGGCTGTCTTTTCTTTATCGACTGGGTCCATTTCTACCTGCCAGTATCCAGACTTCAAATCTAAAGTAGAAAACAATTTAACTCCAGCCAATGTGTCCAATGTGTCATCGATCCGAGGCAGAGGATAACTATCTTTCTTGGTAACGTTGTTCAGCAAACGGTAATCCACACAGAACCTCGTCGTTCCGTCTTTCTTCTTAACCAGGACCACCGGAGAGACCCATGGGCTCGTAGAAGGTTCTATCACCCCGTCTTTCTTCATTTCCTGAACAATCGTTTCAGCTTCCTCTCTCTTCGCCTGTGGTAATCGTCGAGCTGTTTGACGAATTGGCTTAGCATTACCAGTATCAATTTTATGCTTAACAACGGTAGTTCTTCCCGTCTTTCCTCCTTTCGGTACGAAAATATCACGATACTGCCGCAGAAATTCCCTTAATTTCCTTTCCTCCATCTGATTTAGAGACTGTCCTGCAACTGCAACCATTTGGTCGAATTTGTCGTTGGAATTATCAGATGTTGTCGCCTGACGGATTATGGATGTCACAGGTATACAAGTTCCTACTTTTGTCTCTTTCTTTATGGTCACTGGGTAGTCATTGACATTGATAAGCCTCACAGGAATTTCCTTAGCCAAAGTCACCAATTCCTTTCCAATTATGATTCCACGGCCAACCTCATCGTCGTGGTTCCAAGGCTCCATCATAACAGGTCTCCCTTCGTCCACAATTCCCTGTAGCCGCGCTACTATGATCGTTTCACTTCTCGCAGGCACGACTGTATCTTCTTTAATGGCTGCTTGCACAGTGTTGTCATTATGTGGATGGAGAAATACTTCCTCGTTGCCAACTTTGATTACCTTATTCTTAAAATCCAATTGGAATCCATGCATATTCATTACGTCCATTCCTAATATAACATCCTCTTCGATGTCAGCAACTATAACAGTATGGACAAACTTTTCTGCTCCAATTCCCAATTGTACCTGGATTTCTCCATGAATGTTGGCATTTTCACCTGTAGCGGTCCGAAGTCGCAACCTCGTTGGTAATAGTTTCTTACGGCTGTTTATAACTGTTGGGCGTATAATGGTTCTGGTCGCTCCGGTATCCACCAACAACGTATGTCTTTTACCATTTATTTCTCCATCTACATATACACTATCTTCACGACATTTCAAAGAAGCTATTAGTATAAGAGGGTCTTTGGAAAAGTTTCGGGTCGAAGCTGCTTCCCTAAAGCCGACTCGTTCTGGTTTTCCTGATGGTGAGTTTCTTGATTTTATGGTCTTCGTTTTCTTGCATGTAATACTTTTCATCATATTAACGAGCTGGTCAAGTTTATCTTCATCTCCTTCCTCTTTTACAGTCCTAACTTTACTGTACCCGCCAGAGGCCTGCGTAGCTGACTCGTATTCGAGGGCGGCGGATAGGACATCAACCAGCGTCTTGTGACGAGCTAATCGCAGTGTTCTCTGCATTTCATGATCACGAAGACCATCAATAAACGTTTGAACGGCCAATTTTTCCATCATGTCTTCGGGAGCTGTTGGATAAGCATATCGTACTAATCTGGCAATATCTACCTCATATTCTTGAAGAGCCTCATCTTTCTTCTGTCTACGATTTTTAAGCTGCGACTGATATACATGCTCCAAATGTTCGTGGCCATATCGCATATTTAACCTCTTCTTCAGTTGTTCGAAATCATCGGTCTCCTCTACGGCTATGGTCTGAAGCACATCTAAGGCATCTCCTCGAATAGCGATAGTCAGGTTCACAGCCTTTTCTTTTTCAGACCATCCATTTGCTCTTGCGGCTGATTCGAACTGTTTCATGTAGTTGTTCCATGATGATTTTCCGTCGAAAGTTGGGACTTTAACATGAATAGAACCCCCACTTCCTTCAAATTTCGGCCGTGTCTCCAACTTAAATTTCGTCTGGTCTTCTTTTATCTCCACTGTAATTGGATTGTTTCCTCTCTCTGCTGTCCCTGTTTCCTCCATCTTCCTTTCCATCTCTTTAATCTTTTCTTCGAAGGCCGACATATCGGCAGCAACTTGGTTTTTTAACGAAGATATTCTATCGTCGAGGGCAGACATCTCAGAAGTTACTTTAGAGATTTCCAAAGAGATATTAGCAGAGACTTTGCTTTCCAGGGAAGAAATCTCGTTAGAAACTTTGTTTTCTAATGATGCGATGTCACCAGAAACTTTGGCTACATCAGAAGAAACTTTCGAAATATCGTCAGAAACTTTGTTCTCTAATTTCGAAATCGACGAGATAACAGCATCTTCAAATATATAAGTCTCTGGATCTAGTCCTTCTTCTAGCAAAGCGTTCTTTAGTCGTTGGACTAACTCAGCCTTTTTTCCGGTAGAAGCTAATTCTCTGTCTTCGAGATGTCTTCTTAAATTAGTCACTGTCAGCTCATAAATCGTCGTCATTTTCACAATTTACAAATATTCACTTGTATTATTATTATAAGTCTAATTTATGTTCGATCTCACTCTGACACCATTTGTTGTGGATTTATTAAAAGGTTCAATATTTATAACACTTACGGATTTAATTTATTTCTTTATTTATATTAACTTATCTGACAATAATTTATTATATCCGTACGTAACAAATTCGCGAGCGCGGGTCTTGAGAATTAACTGTCCCTTCCAAATAAAGTTCCGTTATTATATACCAGTGCCGTTATCTCGAAAACTCTAAAACCTTCGATGGCGAAACGGTAAAGGCAAACTGGATTTCCCTCGCATCGGTTCTGGAAGGTCGCTCAGGTAAATCGAAGTCTCTCGTAAATTCTAAAACATATTAGAATAAAAACATGTTTACAGGTTAAAACTATGACTCATATTTTTACGTAACAGTACCTTTACCTTGAGTTTATCTCTTATCTATACCTTAATTGAGTTTTTCTCGTATCTTTACCTTGAGTTTATCTTTACCTTGATGAGTTTATCTCTTATCTATATCTTGATTATAGAGTCCTAAGAATCTGTCCTTCACTGTCTTGTCGTGAATAAAGAATCGGATCACGAAAATAGTACAGTTTAGGTATTACAGTTAGGAACTTTATTGTCTTTTACCTTTTGTGCATACCCTCTACCACGAGTAGATGCGGGCTTGCAATTACCTTTTACCTTTTATGCAGACCCCTGAACATGAGTATAGTGGGCTTGCTAGTGTCTTTACCTAAATGCGTTTTTATCGCTACGAAAGTAAGTAGACGTTATGGATTATTTTTAACCTGAATTTTCTGATCTGTTGTTGATACCCAGAATCACATCATATGTTTAAGGTGGTAGCAATATAGTTTCAAACAAAGTTATATAGTTTCTTTTAACTAGTCCTAATAAATTAGGCCCTCATTGAACTCTCGGGTGATTAATAGAATCGGGTCACTCCAGTGTCAGTTGGGTAAAGTTGGTAGGACTGTGTTTTCAGTTTCGTTGTGATGAATGGTTCTTAGTAGTAGTGTGTTAAAGATTGTTAATACACACCTGTATTGTAGTTTTAATTATAGGGTTACTGATACTTGAGAATGTAGATGATAAGTAGTGTTAAAAGTTAACTTAATCTGTAAGGTTATAGAATTAGACTTAAAATGTAAGTGATTAAGGCGTAATTGTTTATTTTATTTTTCTTTTCAATCTTTGGTTTTACTAAATTAAAATAAATTATCTCATAAAAAAAAATTCCGATTCATTTTATGTCTTACAACAACAAACTAGTGTAGACGTGCCAAGAGGAATTTCCTATGGACTTTAGTGCTGTGAAAGATAAGTTGTTTAACTGTTATATATTGTTTGTTACTTTCTATTTACGACTGTACACTCGTATGCATATGATTAAGTAGATACATATTTTCTTTATATAGATAGTATATAGGGTTTCAATCAATATAAATAGTGGGTCTTTGGTTTTTTTTCTTAAATCAGGTCTGGGTAAATAAAACTTATATAATTTTGATATATTAGGGGAGGGAAATACATTTAAAGTGGTTTTTTTTTAAAGATTATATAAGAAGTACTGACAAAACTGACTTTTGATAAATTACAATTTTGTTAGTTAGTTTTTACATTATATGTCTATTGTTAATATATCTATATCTATATACATATTGCTATCAATATATTTATCATTGGTATTTTGCGTTTTATTGCAGTTTCTACTAACCAGTATACCATGCCTGTCGTAAGAGGCGACTAATGGTTAGGAGTCGAGAGGTGAAGAGTGTATGTGTGTGTGTGTGTGTGTGTGTGTGTGTGTGTGTGTGTGTGTGTGTGTGTGTGTGTGTGTGTGTGTGTGCGTGTGTGTGTGTGTGTGAGTATATGTGTGTGTATGTGTTGTAACAAAAATATATTAATGTAACAAAAATGTGTGCTAAAGAGTCTGGGTGAATCTATCCAGTGTAGCAAAAGGGTGAACTCTAAAATGCACCTTGATACACCAACGAACTAATAAGTGGAATAACGGAAGATAGAAGGGATTAGATAGAAATAAATTATGTAAAAGAAATAAATAAAGGGTAAATATGAATTTTAAAATATAGCAGAATTAAATGTTGGCTAGCGACTATGCAGGAGAATGACCACTTGACACTCAAAGAAGGATTCGGCCAATTTGCATGCCCTACAGAGACCGTAAGATATAAGAACTAATGACAAGAAAACCACCAAGAAATAAACAGATGAAACATAAAAGTTGCTCTAATGAATGCTTGGGCGCCAGGAAGTTAAATATTTTCTTCCGAGATATCTTGTATTGCTGAAATATGAAAGATAGGTACTAATTGAAACATTAAATTTTAACCACAACTTTAATAATTACCAAACTTAGGTACAAACTATTTTAAATGCTTATATACTAAACCACCACCTCTTATGTACAATTAACTTAGCTATATTTACAGTAAAATCCCTGAATATAATTATAAAACAATTTACTCCTGATATACCCCTTAATTTCAAATCGTGACAAAGTTATACCCAATAATAATGTATAAATAATAAATATAATTATAATTATATACTACTCACTAATAGTTTAGTTTTCGTTCAAGATTTGTTTAAGTTTTAAGTGAAAATTCTTCAGATATGTGTGCACACGATAACCTAACAAAGAGAAATTCAAGGGAGAGTTATAACCTCATCCCTTGGTAGACAATAAATAATTAAATTAAGTTACAATGATAAATGTTTTTTAAAAAAAATTGGAGATATTTATATATATATCCTTAATAGGATATTTTTAAATTAAAGTGAAACCAAAAGTTAAAACCTTGAAGAGGACGTAGCAAAAGTTATTTAAAATAATTGAATGATAACAAAAATAAAAGTAAGTTCTTCCTGCCGGTTTCCGTAGGTTTCCCTCGAAGATGATCCGGTGGAGAACTAGACTCAGGTGGTAAAAAGATACCAAACCTGGATTCCCTGGATCAGGTACTATTGGACAAATAATTCCAACTAAAAATTCTTCTTAATTTCCATAAATAAACTTGAAATTTCTTCCCCTTGTCCTAAGTAAGGATAACCCCAAAACTAAAAAAAATTCTTCCCCTGACTTGCAACTGGATTCTGGGAGTAGGCTAAAAGGAACAATTGTGTTACTTCATGTTCTTTGTACATACAAAAGGTAAGGAAAAACACAAGGGTTATCAACCTTGAAAGGCGATACAAAAAATGTCAGCCAGTGACCTTAAATTGAAATAAAAACCTTAATGGTTTTCGGTAAATAGTGACCTTCGAATGGTGTGACAATGTTTTTATAATGTATGGATATATTAAATAGATAATTTTAACGGAAAACATGATCTTTATATATTATAGAATAGGAAAAAAAAAGAAATATTAGCCGGTTTTAACGGTATGAAATTGAAATAAATAATTGTGTGCTTTCACTCTTGAAAGGAAATAAAAATTTGAGATATTGAATCTAATACTTATAATTTATTTAGGTATAAAACTTTTCCTTAATGAAATAAGGTGAAATATGACATGTATAAAATATATGAAATACCTATCAAAGACGAAATTAAAATAGGTCTGAATTTTACTAACAATGGCGGATGATATGAAGGATTTTTCCTTATAATTTATTTGTAATTTTATCTTACCGGCTAGGGCGATCCAACTAAAAATATCCTCGTACAAACAACAAAATAACTCAAATAATTTCTTCTAAAACAAACAGCTCTTCACAATAAAATAAACTTAAACTAAATTCGGGAAAAAGTGGCACTCCCAGCCGCAACTACTCTGATCGAAGCGATCCTTCTTCAATCACATCCAGTTAACAAGTGATTCTACAAGTCGTCGGTTGGATGTACTTTCAGAATTTTACCACTGGGGGCGCAGTTTAATGCCAACCTTAGAAAATAAGATTTACTGGGAGTTATTTAAATATTTAGTTTAAGAATATTTCAATATGAATTTAATTTAGAATTAAATTAAAAGATTCCAGTCACAAAAAGAAGGTAAACGATTATTTAAGTAACGGACTCGTTACAGTGTATGTGTGTGTGGGTCCCTTCGGCTCGCAGAGATAAGAATACG